>NC_079487.1:13478632-13591132 GCF_020520425.1 Spinacia oleracea | reverse complement strand
ATCAATATAGTTGGTTTTATATGTTTTACATAGTAGCATGTACTTTCTTCTTTCCATGTGGGACACTTTCTAACCAACTCAGGGTAAGATATACTCATATATAAAACCTCAATAGCTTCTTATCCTATCTTCGATAAATACTTCTAATGCATTTGGTCACCATATTCAATGACTATCCATGAATTTGATGATATATATATATATTTTTTTAAGCCAACTTAAGGCTCGTTTATTTTATCATACTCGAGGTCAAACTCGAAATGCAAACAAGCTTGTTCGTTAACAAATATCGAACAAACCAAATTCTTAG
This sequence comes from Spinacia oleracea, assembly GCF_020520425.1. NCBI lineage: Eukaryota > Viridiplantae > Streptophyta > Magnoliopsida > Caryophyllales > Amaranthaceae > Spinacia > Spinacia oleracea. The sequence goes on along the minus strand of NC_079487.1, from coordinate 13,590,822 downwards.
AATAAGAGTTTTTAAAAGATTCCTCAAGCTCAAGTTAGCTCGAACATTAATAATCTTTATAAATCTCAACCCGAACAGTCTAAAACTGGGTTCAACTGAACTCGTTTGCAGCCCTAGCTCTAGTTGGAACACACCAATTTATGATTGATTCATCGGCCAGTACATAATATTGGTTTGAGAAATAGTGGGGTACCCCAGGCCCATACAGCAGTGTAACGCATGGGCGACGTGCAAAGACCCCAATAGCAAGCTATTGTGATGGGTCTTTCCCCTTAAAAAATAAATTTAATATCGTTGTGGGCCAATGACCCACGTATCAGATATTAAACTGATAAGAACAGATACTACACTTGATCTTAGCCAAAAGGCCGAGAAAGGTATGAGTTGTACAAATCAATATAGTTGGTTTTATATGTTTTACATAGTAGCATGTATTTTCTTCTTTCCATGTGGGACACTGTCTAACCAACTCAAGGTAAGATATACTCATAAATAAAACCTCAATAGCTTCTTATCCTATCTTCGATAAATACTTCTAATGCATTTGGTCACCATATTCAATGACTATCCATGAATTTGATGATGTATATATTTTTTTTAAGCCAACTTAAGGCTCGTTTATTTTATCATACTCGAGGTCAAACTCGAAATGCAAACAAGCTTGTTCGTTAACAAATATCGAACAAACCAAATTCTTAGAATAAGAGTTTTTAAAAGATTCCTCAAGCTCAAGTTAGCTCGAACACTAATAATCTTTATAAATCTCAACCCGAACAGTCTAAAACTGGGTTCAACTGAACTCGTTTGCAACCCTAGCTCTAGTTGGAACACACCAATTTATGATTGATTCATCGACCAGTACATAATATTAGATTGAGAAATAGTGGAGTACGCCAGGCCCATACAGCAGTGCAACGTATGGGAGACTGCAAAGACCCCAATAGCAAGCTATTGTGATGGGTCTTTCCCCTTAAAAAATAAATTTAATATCGTTGTGGGCCAATGACCCACGTATCAGATATTAAACTGATAAGAACAGATACTACACTTGATCTTAGCCAAAAGGCCGAGAAAGGTATGAGTTTTTCAAATCAATAAAATTGGTTTTATATGTTTTACATAGTAGCATGTACTTTCTTCTTTCCACGTGGGACACTGTCTAACCAACTCAAGGTAAGATATACTCATAAATAAAACCTCAATAGCTTCTTATCCTATCTTCGATAAATACTTCTAATGCATTTGGTAACCATATTCAATGCCTATCCATGCATTTGATGATATATATTTTTTTTTAAGCCAACTTAAGACTCGTTTATTTTATCAAACTCGAGGTCAAACTCAAAATGCAAACCAGCTTGTTCGTTAACAAATATCGAACAAACCAAATTCTTAGAATAAGAGTTTTTAAAAGATTCCTCAAGCTCAAGTTAGCTCGAACATTAATAATCTTTATAAATCTCAACCCTCACAATCTAAAACCGGGTTCAACTGAACTCGTTTGCAGCCCTAGCTCTAGTTGGAACACACCAATTTATGATTGATTCATCGGCCAGTACATAATATTAGTTTGAGAAATAGTGGGGTACGCCAGGCCCATACAACAGTGCAACGCATGGGCGACGTGCAAAGACCCCAATAGCAAGCTATTGTGATGGGTCTTTCCCCTTAAAAAATAAATTTAATATCATTGTGGGCCAATGACCCACGTATCAGATATTAAACTGATAAGAACAGATACTACACTTGATCTTAGCCAAAAGGCCGAGAAAGGTATGAGTTGTTCAACTCAATAAAATTGGTTTTATATGTTTTACATAGTAGCATGTACTTTCTTCTTTCCATGTGGGACACTGTCTAACCAACTCAAGGTAAGATATACTCATAAATAAAACCTCAATAGCTTCTTATCCTATCTTCGATAAATACTTCTAATGCATTTGGACACCATATTCAATGACTATCCATGAATTTGATGATGTATATATTTTTTTTAAGCCAACTTAAGGCTCGTTTATTTTATCATACTCGAGGTCAAACTCGAAATGCAAACAAGCTTGTTCGTTAACAAATATCGAACAAACCAAATTCTTAGAACAAGAGTTTTTAAAAGATTCCTCAAGCTCAAGTTAGCTCGAACACTAATAATCTTTATAAATCTCAACCCGAACAATCTAAAACCGGGTTCAACTAAACTCGTTTGCAGCCCTAGCTAAAGTTGGAACACACCAATTTATGATTGATTCATCGGCCAGTACATAATATTGGTTTGAGAAATAGTGGGGTCCGCCAGACCCGTGCAACAGTGCAACACATGGGCGACTTGCAAAGACCCCAATAGCAAGCTATTGTGATGGGTCTTTCCCCTTAAAAATAAAATTAATATCATTGTGGGCCAATGGCCCACGTATCAGATATTAAACTGATAAGAACAGATACTACACTTGATCTTAGCCAAAAGGCCGAGAAAGGTATGAGTTGTTCAAATCAATAAAATTGGTTTTATATGTTTTACATAGTAGCATGTACTTTTTCCTTTCCATGTGGGACATTGTCTAACCAACTCAAGGTAATATATACTCATAATCATAAGCTCAATAGCTTCTTATCCTATCTTCGATAAATAATGCATTTGGTCACCATATTCAATGACTATCCATGCATTTGATGATATATTTATTTTATAAGGCAACTTAGGGCTCGTATATTTTATAAAACTCGAGGTCAAACTCGAAATGCAAACAAGCTTGTTCGTTAACAAGTATCAAACAAACCAAATTCTGAGAACAGGATTTTTAAAAATCTTCCTATAGGGCGAGGTTAGTAAATTTACTTTTCAAGATTGCCATTATATATATTTTTTTTTTGACATATGCTCAAAGAACAAACTAAACAAACTATGCAAAATTATTAAAACACAAATGAGAAGTAGACGCTGCAGTTTCTAGCTCACGGGCCTTGTGCACTTGTTGACGATCAACCTTGTTGACGCAACACCAAGAAAAGGTTTTCCCCACTTTCTTGATTTCCGCAACTGTCCACATGATCTGCACATCTAACATCGCATCCACTCGCAACAGTTCAACTAACCGATGTGAATCAGTTAAAATTGTAACTCTTGTTATCAAAGACTGAGACGCCCACCATAAACCTAGAAGACAAGTTGTAGCCTCTGTTTGCAAAGCCGAATGAGAAGTGCCTGGCTGCGCTCCTCCCAAAATTCTCCCCTCCTGCAGATATTTACCATCTAGAACCCAACCCATTCCAGCATTCCCAGTAATCTTATGCCACGAACCATCCACCAAGATTATAGCTGGAGCACCCTGGTCTTCCATACCCGAGATGATAGCCCTGAAAAAACCTGGTGGAAAAACTAAAGTATCCTCTGGAGGATGTAGAAACCCTATATTTGGGTGTTTTCGATGCAGAAGAAAACCATGTTCACTCATCCCCTTATTGATAAGCGCTTGAGCAGTTGCAATTATCGAAATCTCTCATCTAAATACCCTGTTATTCCTAGTCAACCACAGGCCCCAAAGTGTACTAATAAAGTACACTATTCTCAGGTTGCGGTTCCCATCTTGGCGTTGAAATTGCCGGATATAAAACAGAAACCATTCCGAAAAGGACATAGTTTCATTGAATTCTGAGTGGATAGCTAGAGATCCACTCCTCCAAACCTGTTGCGCAGAGTTACATAACCGGAAGAGATGTTGTATGTCTTCTTCGTCACACCCACAAACATCACAGAAGATCGAGACCTGGATACCTTTCCTCCCTAGATTGACTTTGGTTGCCAAGCCATTATGAAGAAGTTTCCACACAAATAATTTCCACTTAGGATGGATACCCGAAGACCAAAGCATCTTATAAATGTTATTTTGTGGCACATTTATCATATCAGAAGATTCCTCAACTGCTAGCATAGCGTAGGCAGTCTTAACCGTAAATTTACCCGATTTATGAAAGTCCCAATAAAGAAAATCTTCAGTATCCGAAGTTGGAAGTTCAAGACCAACTATTTTGCGAGCATCTTGGAATTCAAAGGCTGTCTGGATCCTCTCATGATTCCAACCCGCACCCAGAGGATGAATGAAATGATGGACTTTCCAATCCTTAGCTTGTTGTAATGTAACGTGAGAACTATAAACAGGAATTCCACCCAGGACCCACTTGTTACCCCCTACCGAAACTTTCTTCCCATTACCAATTTTTCAACTACAACCTCTAAGAACATTGTTGAAAGCTCTTCCCATGCCCCGCATATCCCAGGAGAGACATCGTCCGACCAACAAAGCTTGTATCCCAATATGCAAAGGTTTCAAGAATTTACGGTCAACTGTAGCAGATAGCATAGATTGAGAATTACTACTTAAACGCCAAACGTGCTTCATAAGTAAGGCCTTATTCAAGCATGAAGCACTTCGAATGCCCAGGCCACCTAGACCTTTAGGAAGCTGGAGAACTTTCTTACTAACCCAGTGAATCTCTTTAATTGACTTACCAGCCCAAAAGAACCGAGTTAAAATGGAATCAAGCTTGGTCGTTATGGAAAGAGGAACTTCCATACAATTAAAAATATGGGAAACCATAACAATAAGAACATAATTGATAAGGATCAACTTTTGAGGTTGAGGCAGATGACAAGAATTCCAAGCTGAAATCTTACCGGCAACCTTGTTAACTAAGAACTGAAAATTAGTATGCTTCTTCCCTACCAAATCAACTGGGACTCCAAGATGCATTCCAAAATTTTGAACCAATTGCATCTTAAAAATATCTTTGAAACCTTGTTGGTCAGCTACAGGGGTATTAGGACTAATTTTAAAATGAGATTTTTGTAAATTAAGTTGTTGACCTGAAATCCCGCAGAACCTGTTAAGAACTTTCACCAACTGGGAGCAACTATCAGTGGTAGCAATAAAAAAGAGAAGTACATCATCAGCAAAGAAAAGATGTGTCATCTGGGGGCCACCTCTCGTAAGTCGAATACCTTGAAAGAAACCTAAATCATTTCCCCAACTGAAGCATTCTAGAGAGGACATCCATACAGAACAAGAACAAATAAGGAGATAAGAGATCTCCCTGACGAATACCACAGGTCGGTCTAAATTGATCAGAGATAGACCCATTAACTAGGACTTTGTAGGAGACATTATATTGAGATAGACCCATTGCCATTATATTGAGAATTAGCAAACAGTGTAGAATTTGCAAGAGAAAGTCAAAAAATAAAGTGTCAAGCCCACACAATGTAGAATTTTCCTTTTATTTATTTTTTAAGCTTTTCTACATTATATATCCCTATGGTTTACTGATTTTTACGTTGTACCTATTACTATATACTCCCTCTGTCTCATAATTATAGTCCCGTTTGATCAAAAACACGGATTTTAAGAAAAATGGAATATAGTACATAAATAGTGGAATAAAGTACAAATAATGATTGAATTGCATAGAAAAGTGGAAAAAATACATGGAAAAGAGAACATAGTACATGGGAAAATGGAATATAGTACATGTGTGGGGTTTTCAATGCATTTTTAATTAATATAGTACATGGAAAGTGGGGACCTTAATAGCCAAAATTTGAAACAAGACTAATTTTGGGACGCCCGATTTAGAATACATGACTATAATTTTGGGACGGAGGGAGTACTAAAAGAGACACCAGAATAGACACGTGTCAATTCCTGGTGCGATTTTTTCCCGCCAAAAAGTTCTAATTTTTTTTCTTTTTTTTTTCTCTTAAATTACTAAAACTAAAATTGTATGCTACATGATATTGAAGACAGATTGCAACTATTTTATAATTAAAAAGGGTGACTATTCTTAATGCATTTATATTGGTGGTAACTTATTTTTCCTTTTTTAGTATTAGATTCCTCAAAATGAATACAATTAATAATATTTGACCATAAGTAATATATCAACGACCTTACATAAATTGGTCATAATTTCAGCGATTTCAGCGATCTTGAGAATATATTAAAGCAAATTTTCAACAATTTCATATTTAAATTGGTCATAATTTTATTTTTCCTTTTTTAGTATTAGATTCCTTGGTACAATTAATAATACTTGACCATAAATATTATTTGAACGACCTTACATAAATTAGTCATAATTTTAGCAATTACAGTAATAGATTTGTTAGAGAATCATGAAACTGCCATAAAAAAAAAGGAAAAACGATATAGAATCGTAATCTATGGTGCACGTTATGGAAATGATCTATTACATAAATTATATACATAACTAAAATCAACATATTAGTATAGAGCTTAACATATAAAAATCAACATATTAATATATCAAATATTTTGGTCAAATTAGCATATCAAGCATATAAAATACGGATTTTTCATGAAATACCCCCGAATTATGGCGTAATTCACCAAATGCCCCTCGACTTTCAGAAATTCACCAAATGCCCCTCACAAATGACTTAATACCCAAAATACCCTTACTAATGACGCGCCGTTAGTCCTCCGTTAGCCTAATTTTTAAATTCACCAAATACCCCTATTTTATTACTTATTTCATATAATACCCCTATTCTGAAACTTAATTCACCAAATACACATAACTTAAAATTACCCATTTTGATGCTCAGCGGCTAGTTTTTATGTTTGAAAATTAGCCGTTGCTTATTGTTTGCTTATAAAAACCCCTTTTCTGACTATTTATTGTAGTTTTTCTATTGTTTTGTTAATTTCATATCATTTTTGTCATGAGTTTTCTTTCAAAATCATCATCCACACCCATGAATCCACATATGTAAGAGTCCCAAACAATTTCTAATATTATGGGAGGAAATTTCCATCTGAGGCTCCGATACAACACTCAGTAAGTTTCAATTATGATCCAATAAGTTCAGGCCTCATCCAGTAAAGACAATGCACTTTAGCAGAGCAAAAGGCCAAAAAACCCCATTTTCAAAGGGATCTTATGTAAGTGAAGCTGAAGTAATTCAATCTAAAGCTAACACCTTAATTTTCTTATTGTCCGAATGGTAAAGTAACTAAGAAATCAAGTTCAATAACACATACATTTTTATCACAACCTCGATTTCAACTTGGATTCATGATGTGAAAATCTTGAGTTTGGAGGCAAATCTTTGTGCCAAGATTCATGTTTTTTCACTGGTTCATGAGCTTTGGAACATACCTTAGTTTCATTTTTTTTTCTTGTTCCCTCAAATCCAAAAATAGACATTTGTCCATAAATCTGACCATGTCAATAGGACCTAGCTCAAAAGAAAAGTGGGAAAACCTTTATGCCTCGACTGTAAGGTTGAGAGAAAGTTAGGAGATTGAAGAAAGATGTTTGGAGGCAGTAGAGACAGGAGACAAAAGGGAGTTAACGTTAAATATGTGGCATGGAAGCAATAGAAGCCGAGGTAGCTGGAACATATGCGTTAGAATAAAATTAATAAGAGCTTTATTTTTAATCTGTTTGCATATGTTAAAGATATTTCCCATATTGAAAAAGGAATACCTTCCGATTGCGTGGTAAATATAATTAATTGGTCACATAAAGAATAAGGTTCAAAAGAAGTAGCTATTTTCTTGAAGAGTTGCGACGTTTTGAGGTGTTTTTAGGAGTGTTTTCCGTTTTAGTGTTGTACCGGAGCTTCAGATTGAGTGTTGTATCAGATATTCGGATGTCAAATTTTCTCCCATGATAACAAAATTTATTTGGGACTCTTACATATGTGGACTCATTGGGTGTGGATGATGATTTTGAAAGAAAACTCATGACAAAAATGATATGAAATTAACAAAATAATAGGAAAACTACAATAAACCGTCAGAAAAAGAGTATTTATAAGCAAACAATAAGCAACAGCTAATTTTCAAACACAAAAACTAGCCGTTGAGCATCAAAATGAGTAATTTTAAGTTATTGGTATTTGGTGAATTAAGTTTCTGAATAAGGGTATTTGGTGAAATAAGTATTAAAATAGGGGTATTTGGTGAATTTGAAAATTAGGTTAACGGAGGACTAACGGCGCATCATTAGTAAGGGTATTTTGGGTATTAAGTCATTTGTGAGGGGCATTTGGTGAATTTCTGAAAGTCGAGGGGCATTTGGTGAATTACGCCAAAATTCGGGGGTATTTCATGAAAAATCCGTATAAAATATGTAATACGTAGTATGACGAAAATTGGGTCAACCGAATTAGATGATTATATAAATACATTTATCAATTATGCAGTAACTCTAGAGACCGAAATATTTCAGTCAAATATATTACGAAGTATAAAAAATATAAAAATTTAGTCATATAATTTAAAATTATCCGTGCATGCACGGAACCTAATCTAGTTCAAACATTATATATTTATATTGTACCCTGTAATTGTAAAAGTCAAAAACTTTATATCTGTCGTCCACCCATGTCAACAATTATCGTTATTTTTTTTTTGGGAAAAAATTAACAGTTTTCTGTATTTATGTTATGCTATAAATAAAGATAATGTTGATTATAATATACAAAAACCTTCGTTTATTTTTAAAGGAACGAATTGTTTACATTTTGTTTACAAGGATGAAGTTAGTTACATTTTACAAGTATAGCGGATATAATGTGGATGATTTCAAGATCAAAGAAACACCACCAATTTTTAAATGGACTTGGTCCACACTAAATTTATTGTGGACCATGTTTTAAAATAAAGTCAACAATTTGTTCCTAATTAATTTTGGCATTTTATTAGGATTATTATGGGAAAAAAATATCAGAATAGTGTCTTTGATACATTTGTGCTTGAATAATGTGATTTTAAGTCACAATTCGCTTTTAAAACATAGGCTTACTATGCTTCAAAAAATGGTTACTATGTCTCAAAATTTTGGTATTTAATTGATTATAATTATCATATAAACAATAAAGGTCATTATGCTGGTAAAAAGCGTGCTAGAGACAACTATTTATTTTGGGTCCACACTAATATTATTGTAGACCGGTCCACATAAGAATAATCCAAGAAACACAGGGGAATAAGGTAGAAAAAACCTTTCTATTTTTTACTTTTATAACCGGACCATAGTTGAATCTTGTTTTGCTTGGTTACTAATCTCTAATTTTGTGACGCATATGCACAAGAATGAAGATAGTTATATTAAGTTGCAAAGAAGAAACACCATATACCAACTCAAGCATCTGAAGGTGACAGAATTTATTGCCTTTCATGGGCATCCAAAACATGGTATTCATGATTGAATCTCTTTTATAAAACAGTTTTTATTTTACGTTATATTAACAATAATTTCGATAAAAGAACATTTAACATGACACATCTCATTACATAAGTCTTTAAAATTAAACTCGAGGGTGCAGAGACAATTTATTGAATATAAATGTAAGAGAGAGCGTGCCACGTGACACAAATACTCTGTAGATCAATCAAGAAGATGGATTGCATAATTTCGAAAACTCCGAATTTCTATATCATGAAAAAGACGTTAACTCCCCCAAACTAGAATACATCGTACATCTTTTGTTCATTACAGAAGAAACAGAACCCTTCTCGTAAAATGGGACTTCAGACCTCATCTTTCATAGATTTGGTGTTCACTTCTTCACAGACTAGATTTCAGACAATGTTACACTGATACTTACATCCAGCAAACGCGCGAAAAACAACAGAAAAACAGCAAAAAAAAGAAAAAAAAAGAAGGGGATGGGGGGATTGAAATAGAAAAGGTAGCTCCTGTCATACTATGATAGCATACCTCTCACTGTACAAATCTACAAGGTATACTATTACTACTAACTTACTAGCATTATCTCCTGCTGCTTTATTCTAATTTTGCCTATTTCATGCCAAAAGATCCACAGTTTTAGAAAACCTTAAAGCACAATCTTCAAACCCTTTTGCTAATGAATTGAATGGTTTCCCATTACTTAGACGAACGAATCCAGGTATTGGTACGCGTGTTTTCTATTGTACTGTAATAAGCTCGCGTAAGTCCTGTCCCATATTCCTATGTATAAACACTCGTCGTCAGGGCTCAAAGATACTCCCGAAATCTCCCCAAAGAAATCAATCTCCTGTCGCTTCTCGTAATTTGCTCTTGTATTGTACACATGAACGAAATCAGCTGGCTCAGCAGCCACCATAAACTTGCCGTCTGATGAGAATCGGATCGATCGAGTTGCACCCAAATTTCCTTTCAAAACGGCAACTGATTCTGAAAGCTTTCGCACGTCCCAAACACGGCATGTCTTATCTTGATTGCCTGTCGCAAAAACGCGGCCGTCTGGGTGCCAAGCCGTAGCAAATGAATAATCACGGTGACCTTCCACAGTTGAAACAACCTGCCCATGTAAAGAGACATGCTATTATGATCAATCCTTAATTATCAGGGCTTATTTACTACTGTTCAGTTTACTCGAATGCTGCATGTGTTTAGTTTATTACTTAGACTTGTAACAACAAATTTAACAATACAAACTAAAACTGGAAATTCTGTATAATACCCTCATACTAGAGGCTTAATTGCTATAATAAGCCAATCAAACGTAAGTTGCTTAAAACTAGATGAATCTATGTGAAAAAAGCATCTTGCCTCATCTAAAAAAAAAGTTACCTCTGTTCTAAAAGAAACGAAAAGTAATTTAAATAAAACCAAAGGGAGAGGAGGGAAAAGATCACAGCCGAGACAACCTCTTTCCAGAAAAAACAAGTTGTTTCCTATCTTGGTATATGTTGTGAAGTTAGTTATTCCTTTGTAATTACTAATACCTGATTACCTGTGATGTCTAAAGCTAGTTCCCTCGTTAAATTCACTTCTGTGGAAATTACTCTGGATTGATATTGAAATAACTGAATCATAGATGGCTGTTTATTTTGAGCAAGTTAGCATCAGAATTTTCCTGGTTAAGTTTGGGATCAATGAGCGTGGAATCAAGTGTAGTGATGAAGGCGATGCTTGAGCTGATTGCTTTGGAAGAAATTGATAATGTGATTTTTAGCTGGAACTATTATGTGAGTTTAATCTTGTATATAAGCTGGAACTATTTGGCGCGGCGGAGAGTATAAAGAAGGTATTATAATCATAAAAAAGAGCACACTGTTACTTAACAGTTTGATTACAGTTTGATTACAGCAAAACGTTGAAGGGTACCTTGTGTACTCCATATTATCAATCACTTTACAATTACCAATATGTGCTATTACTTGTCATGTTATCGATCAAAACACCAATTTGACATTACTAGTCAAATTTTATCATAATACTAGCTGTGGGTAACCTCATGGCACGAGAGGCATACAAAGGAAACAGATAGTGTAAGTGGGTAACCCAGCAAGGGAAGAGGCCAACATTCAATACTATTCCTTCAACCCAAGATTTTCGGGCAACAGTATATCAAAAGATGTCCATACTCCATAAGTAGGCTACAGTTCTGCTATAAAATTAGCATAGCTTTGACATCATAAATGGCAGATTGTAAGGAAGAAGATGATTAGTAAAGAACAACTTAACAATACGTTGTACTGATTGATTATCACGGAAATCACCAGTTACAACCTAGCCAATCTTTTCGAGAGGAATGGCACTCTCCCAATCTAAGACTACTAATCACTTTCTACAACGTTCAAGGTAATAATCCCTTCCTAAAATTCTCTTATTTTATAGTATTACTCTTCTAACTAACTCACTTATCTTTCTCCTCGAGATACTCCCCATTTGCCAGTTCATAGCATATGGCTTGGTTACTTACTATGCATAATCTGAACTGTAGACAAGCTCCACAATCAACAAAAAATCCAATCGAGAAATGCAAAGAGTAATATAAAAAATTCTTATTCTTCGATCATAAATTTCATACCTTTCCGCTTTGTGAATCAACTAGCAACCCATCGACATGATCACCCACTACAGCAATAAGCTTCCGATCTGGGCTAATTGATGTGTGCTGCATCAGAAAAAAAAAATCACAAGTCAGAAACATTTTGTGACTAAATTGACATGAAATCAAACACAAACATGACCCGTGCGTTCCATAGGGAGAGGCAAGGATGTGGGGATGTCGCTAAAAACACAAGGATGAAAGCACTCACATTTATTGGCCAAGGGAAACGAAAGTGGCTCAGGTGCTGAAAACTCTCCATATCATATAGTCGTATTCCACAATCATTGTTTGATGCCATGAAATGGTAACAACCACTGCAACAAAGGATTTCAAGCAAAGAGGTCCTCCATCAAAAATCTAATAAAATAAACATTTAGACATTTAGCCACGATGCTCATCTGTCACGGTCATTACCTCAAACTGTTATATATCTCGACTGCATTGGTGATAGCATTGTCATCATATGTTGTCCGAGCACAAAAACTTATTCCTTTTTTATCAAGGCGCTGCAAAATGTTGTAGAGTCAAAATACCATTGAATCTATCATGCAGCCAATTAATTTTGTAACACGCTAAAAGAATGGAAATATAAATGCTTAAACATAGTTGCCTGATAACCTAATATGAAATTGGGTATGGGTTCAAGGTTCGCTAATTTGTTAAATTAGTCCAAAAAAAAGTACCAGTTTCAAGTTATAATTACCTTTTCGGTCAGTGATTCACAGGGGAGGTAGAGAATTAAGTAAACACTACCTTAGACCCTAAGTCCCGAAAGAAGCATTAGGGATACAATAGGGTGAGATCCAAAAAATCTATGGCAGGAGCAACCAACAATTCCAAGGAAAAAATAATTCAATACCTCCAAAGAGTTATCCTAAAATGTGGTTACTAGTATATGTTAAGTCAGATTAGTGTCAGACACACGTATATCTCCATTTCATACAGTCATACTTGAACTTCTTCCCTTTCCTTAAAATACACTTGCGTTCTGGGATGTTTTCTGATAATGAAACCTTCAATTGTAGTTAAGTTCTGCAACCACAGATTACTACTTTGCACTAACTTTCCCACATAACCCACCCACTTAATTTTACTATCTCAATATTTTGTCGTTAAACCACCAGGTCCACCACTCCCACCTTTTCCCCCTCTTCATCACCACCCCCACCTTCACCACCAAACAGTCCACACCATCCCTAACCCTTTTCACATCACCCATTGGCCATCGGCCATTGCCAGCCACACCACCGTCGCTTATCGCCAACACCAGCTCCCCAACTGTCACCCATTCACCACTAGCGTAGAAGAATTGCAAACAAAGAGAATATCTTACCTCCAAAAGACAAAAAACAACAAAAAGTTGCACAAAAAGATCAATCAAACCATGATTGTAATTAGTGAGGTGGTCATCTGTAGGGGTGTGCAAAAATGGACCGGGACCTGAATCTGGTCCGGATTCAGACCTGCATTTTTGAGACCGGTCGGGACCAGTGGATTCAGGACCGGACCGCGGACCTAACAAATCAGACATTCCGGATTTAGGAGAGGACCGGACAAAAACCATGTCAATCCGGTATTGTCCAAAAACCGGGTTAATTTATTAAAACCCTTTTTCTTCCTAGGGGTTAATACCAAAATTAGGGTTATGTTGAGTACCAAATTTAGGGTTACGTTCACACACACAGCCTCGCGCCCTCATTCTCTCTCCGTCCTCCCTCATTATCTCTCCTCAATTCAAGATCTCAACTCTTGGACTAGTCGACCACCACCACTGCCAACGCATGTCCACCAAGCATCTCCTCCGCGAGTATGTAACAACAAAACCTTCTAGGTATTCATTATGTTTTTTTTGGTTATTTCAACTTTAAAAATTTATAATTTAGGATATTTAATTTTGAAAATTTATTGGGTGTATGTTAAGACGTTATTCATGATGCCCTTTGATTTCATTACATTGTGTAATTTTTGTGTTTTTACAATTTTTGGTTTGTGGGATTTTGCGGGGTTGGGAGAATTTTGTGAGGTCTTAGGGAGGTTCGAGTTCTGTCTAGGTATTTTGATAGGAGTGAGTTCACGGGGTTTTGCAGGGTTGGATGATTTTGAGTCTGGGTATTTTGACAGGAGTGAGAACACGAGTTCAGTTCATTGGATTATTTCTTATTCATGAGTTTCTTCTTTATTCTCAATTATCTACTTGTGATTCTTACCTGATGCTTTCTCAAACTCGGACATAATTTAGGTTTGCTATTCTTAACTCACACAATCCAGACGACAAGTCCATTTTCATGATATCACAAATTCACATCACAATTATTCACCAATTATCTCTCTACCACTCATATTAAAATAGTTGTAATTGTACTAACTTTATTTAAATTTCTATTTCAGAGCTTATATAATTAGCTTTTTATATGTGAAATCCTCCATTTTTGGCCTGCTGGCAACTTATTTTGTTTGTGCGTACAGCATCACAAGTTTAACATTTTAGAGAAGACCAACAAGAAACAACAACGGACTCTTATTCTTGTAATGTAAGATTTTTTTTTATTTTTTTTAAAGGTAAGAGAAGTACCCTACCGGCCAGAACCCCGCACAGGTTAACCCGCCCGGGTTAGCAGGCTAGACACTTTGAGAGTGGGGGGATGGTAAGGGGAACCCTCCCTCAAAGTGCCCCTAGTGGGGATTGAACCCCCAACCTTTTGGTTGGAAGGTGGAATCCTTTCCACTAGGCCAAGGCTTGCTTGGTCTTGTAATGTAAGATGCTAGACTATTTTTATAACATGTTTGTATTGTACTTTTTTTACTTTGGGTCCTCACTAAGTCACTTAAATTGCATTATTAGCATATATACTTTGTAGATGGAGAGCTCTCAATCCAAAATGCCGACCTTTTCAGTAGAAAGTATACAACCACTATCAGAAGTGAAAATGGAGGATTGTTCAAGTCCTTGCCTCCGGATAAGAAGCTGAAAGTGGGAAGACTATCTCTACATGAGAAAAAGTAAGAAGAGAGGATCTTTCTAGAGCAGTATTGAGTTTGTTGACGATAAAACACTTAAAGCTGAATGCAAGTATTGTGACACAACTTTAGCTTGTGATGGCAATAAAAATGGTTCCAAAAAATGTGAAGTATCATGCTGAAAGGTGCAGTGATAATTCTGAAAACAAAGATAAGGGTAAAGGAAAACAATCTGAATTGTTATTTTAAAAAGAAAACTAGTTTTTGGGCCCGGACGATGCCCCGAGTTACTACATTAATAACTTCACATTTAGTTAGATTTTTTTGCAATGATAACGTGAAACATGTCATGTCCTAGTGGTGAAACTTATTGTTTAAACTCAAGTTTGGGGGTTCAAACCTTATACAAACCATGATTAACATTTTTTATGTATATAAAAATTACATGAGTGAAAGACTCATTAACAGAGCACCACGTGTAACGCATACTTTCTTACAAACGCTTTTTAATATATAGTATAGATGATAATGCTCAATCAAACGATGGGACTGTAAATCTAAAAGATGTAAGAAAAGCATTAGTTCGTATGATCATTACTGATGAGCTTCCATTCAAGCATTTAATTCTTTTGTCCAAGTATCATGTCCAAGATTTCACATTCCATCTCGTACTACCATTGTTCGTGATTGTTTGCAACTCTGTTATGGTGGAAAGGGAAAGTTGAAAGAAGTGTTTAAGAGTTGTCAAAGAATTTGTTTGACCACTAATACTTGGGCATCAATTCAAAGGACTAACTACATGTGTCTCACATCTCATTTCATTGATAATGATTGAAAATTGAGTAAAAAGATAATAATTTTGTCTAATATCTAGTCATAAAGGTGAGGCTATTGGTAGAGTATTGGGGTATTAAAGATAAGCTTTTTACGGTGACAGTTGACAGTGCTAGCTCTAATGTTGTTGCTTGTGCATACTAATGAACAGGAAAATATGTTCACATTAGATGCATTGCTCATATTGTCAATCTTATTGTGTGAGATGGCATTAGAGAGCATGGTGTGTGCATTGATTGTTAGAAATGTTGAGAGATATGTTAAGAATTCTCCTGCAAAAATAGTGGTTCGATGAGCTTGTGCAAAAACCTGACATAGATAGTAACTAGTAAGTCTTCCTTATCCTTTGATGTTCACGCTTGTTGGAACTCGGGTGGAATATCTCTTCCTCATGAAGAGGATTAGAAGGATAATGAGAAGCCTCCTGAATCTGATGATTGGAAGAAGGTAGAGAGGATGCTTTTGCTTTTGAAGGGGTTTTATCTTTTGACTCGTCTCATTTCTGGTTAACTTTATGTGACGAGTAATAAAGGCTTATACTAGATTGCCGCTATGTATGATATGCTGAATAAATGGGAAGAAAGTCTAGATTTGGATTTTCGAACTATGGCCGTTGCAATGAAAAAAAAGTTTGATAAGTATTGTGGGTGTGGAGAAAATGAATATGTTTATTTATGTTGCCTCTATTCTTGATCCTCACTCCAATTTCTAGTTGTTCAATTGACATGATGTGATATGTATGGAAATGAAAAGGACATTAAACTTGCCAATGATGTGAAGGATTACACTTATAAGTTATTTGATAAATATAGAATTTTGTGTTCTTTTATATGCCTCAAAGTGGTCACAATGGAGATAATATGTCAATTGATTTAGATGACGGTAGTAATATAGGAGGGGGTGGAAACTACATGAACAGTCTAAAGAATGAAGGAAAAAGGTGATATGTGAGGAATAACTTGGATAGATACATAAATGACCAATTAGGGCAAGAGGAATAAGAAATGGATGCAATAACTTAGTGGGGTACTAATGGACATCGTCATCCTTCTTTCACACGACAAGTGATATACTACCTATCCCAATGTTCACAGTTGCATCTAAATCCTCTTTTAGCACGGGGGGTCATCATCTAGATCCATTTCGAAGTTCTTTGACTCTCACGGTAATATCTCTTTATCTTTTAAATTTATGAAAATTAACTTTGTTTCTCTTAACTTATAACTTCACATAACCTTTATGCAATATTTTACGTGTAAAAAATGGTTCAAGCTCTAATTTGCAACAAATGATTGGCTTAAAGCAAAGGGATTACCAATTGTTGATGTGGAAGAAACTATGAAAGACTTGGAAGAAATTGAGAAAGGCAATGCTTTTTAACTCTTCTATTTTTATTTATTTTTACAATTCCTAATTTTTCATTTGATTCATTATTATCGATCTATTTTCTCTATGAGCAGAAATGCAATTTGATGATGTGGATCATTAGGTCGTGTTTGTGGACTCGGTGTGATTTAATGGGAAGTGGAGCAAGAAGAATGTCAAGCTGTATATTTTGGAGATATGTAAACTGTTTCTTTTGTTTAGACTTGCCAAGTTCTTTTTTGGGGATTTTTTAAGATTGTAATTGTTGTTTGTGGAACCATTGTGTTCTTGATTGACGTAATAGTATTTATAATACTCCGTTCTTCCGTAGTGGTCCTCTACTACAAATTGAATTAGCTGAATGTTTTTGATCCAAAAAGCAAAAAAGTGCAGCAGGTTTTTTATACTATAAATATCATCTACTAGAAACATGCAACAGGTTCTTTGTTTATAAAAATGAAGAAGATTGCAAAAATTACAAAAACCAGACCAACCGGTCTGGAGCGGAATTTTCAGGACATGACCGGTCTCCGGACACAAAAAAGAAGTAGATTCTGAATCCGGTCCATTCCGGTTCGGACCAGATTTGGGCAGGTGCACGGTCTTAGTCATGTGTAAGTGGGGGACACATACCTCTATCCACAATCACGTGTACATTGTAAGTGATACAATTTAAAGGAGACTGGGTAAATACATTAAAATACTGTGTTTTCATATTTTAGGCCCAAAATGAAGTGTGTCCATAAACATGTCTGAGAGTGGAGTAACATAGCTACTAGCCTACAGGGTTCTTTCTTTAAAAAAACAACAACTCTGTTTTTAGATTGGGCTAAAACAGTTGGTTTAATTAATAGTAGGGTCCCCGTTGCTTCAAGCAAGGGGCCAATCAGCAAATAAATTGAGTTTATCCTACAAGACTGACTACATGGAGGGGTAAACCATTGCCATACTTTGTTAGGGGTAGAGCTTAAGCAAAATGAGGTGGAGAAGGGAAGGATGAGGAAGCAGAATATTGACCCTTGCCCAAGGGGAAAGAACGCACATGATCTAAGAGAGGAGCAATCTAACTCAACCTTTCACTTTGACCCTCTGTTTAGAAGTGCTAAAATAGTTGGACATATGTGATGATAGACTAACCAAACTATGAAGTAATTCTCAAACACTGGCTCAAGATGTTATTACTTATTAGACAACTATCCACTCATTCCTCGGTGATAACATACTGACATGTATAGAGATGAAATGACAATTGAGTTCGTATTTATAAGAAAAGAAAAAGGATTCACGTATCACAGAAGACAAAAAGAAGATGCCAACGTACCTTGCATACTAATTCTCCTTGGAACCCCCCTGCAACCATGAGTTTGTCTTTGACGGCTAGTGTACTAATCTGAGTTTGGGTAAAACCTTCTACCAAACTCCCTTTGTGTTTCTGTAACATCAAAATACAAGGAATGCCATTTATCACATATCAGCTGAGGACTAAAGAAGCTTTAAAAAGGAAGTAGCATGGGAAATAGGGGCGGATATCCTAATATCATGCTAATACACAAAAAGTGACTTGCATTATCATTGATAAGTCTATCACGACAGAAACCGGATACGAAATCTAAAACGACAAGATAACATGACACGAAAAAACTGGGTTAGTGTCAAGGGTTAAGACACGTTTAATTAAACGGGTCTAGCACGACAAGACATATTTAATTAAATGGGTCGGGTTAGTGTTGAGATTCTGACACGATTTAAACCGCCTAAGAAAAAACAACTAATAATTCAATGTATTTGGTAATAAACCTTTATAATGAAACCAACTTTATTGAACAAACCAGACAACACAAACACGGAAAAAACCAGCTAGTGTCAAGACTCGAGAGCTTCCGATACAATTAGTTAAACGGGTGAACACGACACGACATGTTTATTAAACAGGTCGGGTTAGTGTTGAGGTTTACCAACCCTTTTATATTCTACACAACATGACCGAGCCCGACACATTTTCCAGCTTTAACTATATACTGTGGAATTCTTCCAAAAAAAAGTTTCAAGACAAGAGTGAAAATACCTCATTTGGGGAAACATGTCCAGCAAAATTAACAACTTCCGACAAATTTCGAGTTAATGATGACCAGTGCATCACTTGATAGTTGGACATGAGATACACGTCATGTTTTGAAGTAGCCCAAACAAGATTTCTTAACTGCACGTAAATGAGCACAACAATGTCAAATGTGAGCCAAATCCAACAACATACAGATAAGGGGGACAAAAATGAGACCGAAAGATAGGCCTCCTAAGAACTGGGCAAAACCTTTTAGATGGATGGAAGATTATAATAATATTTAGTGATAGAAGCAACAACTATGAATCTCAAATAACGAGAAATACAACCAATCTGAAGGACAATAAACAAAATTAAATTTTAAAGAACGCTGAACACATGCAAATACTGACATTAGACAGTAACCACTAACAATAAAAGTGATGAACGCGATGAAAGTCCCAGGATGTATCAATATCTCATTATGTCCTAGTACCCTAATTTTAAGTTGTCCTAATGCCCTAATTTAAGTTGTCCTGCGTTTACGAAGACAATATCATATAACCACCTAATAGGCTAGTAAACTGGCCCTCTTAATGGTTTTGGATTCCGGCTAAACGAGCTTCTAACTATTCACCTCCCAAATTCGCAAATCTTAAATGGGTTCATCCAAAAATCAAGTTGGCTTATCCAGGACTCGTGGCTTTCAGTCCTGCACGCCTCCCTTCTTACAAGTTACAACGAGTTCAGCCAAGCGAGGAATGAAGTGAGACTGAATCCTTACTTCTCTAGCGTTCCGCGTTTTTCCCTTTTTTGAGGGTTGCTCCTAGACAAAGAGTTGGCTTCAATTACCTGTCTAGTCCCAATAAAGACAATTGATTACCTCCATTTTGCTCACATTTACAGAGAACTCACATGTGAGGCAGGCTTAAGATTGTCCTCCTTGAAGATGAGGAGCAAAATAACTACCTCATAAGTCTAGTCAATTATTTCTTTCATTGCCAAATGATTTTACTACACAACCTAACATAGAATTAGAAATGGTCTGTCTCGTTCTCTTCCCTTCAGAACAGCTTAAGCACGCTTTCAATAACAAAATTTAACAACATGAACAAAGCCCCTAGAGGCTCCAATATAACCCTTAACTAGCTGACCACCAGAAGGTTGTTTTTGGTAAACCCACATAGTAGAATTGATTAATATTGCTAAAAGATGCACTATCCAGTATCCACCTACCTAAAAACACAACGCATAGAGAGATAGAGAGAAGCATAAAATTCGGGCACAATGCAGTGAAACAGAACTGAGAAAATTCCAGACAGCAGTTTCAGCAGGGGGGAAAAGCCTCGCTGTCAAGTACAGAGTTAGGAGCCAACTACTTGCAACATGAAGAACAGAAAGAAAGAGCAACATCTTGAAGGATTGGCTGTTTTTCTCACAGAACCGATACAGAAAAGCAGAAAGCTACAAACCTGAAAATGTAGAATCGTAGGCTTGACCAGTCTTGAATTGTAGAAGAACTCATAGTAACTTCCACCTTTCTCTTTGGACTTCCATTCCTAATAACACCAAAATAAAGTAAATATTCAATATCCCAATTACCCCAAAAGACATTTACTCATTAAACCCTCCAAGGTAACCAACCTTGTCTATGGAGTCCCCTGAAGAGGGTACATTCTCATAATTCTTGTATTGTTCCAGCCTAGTTAACCTGTATTTCTCTCTCGTTATATTCAATCTATCCCACGGAATACCCTGAATATCTTTGCCTCGTCTGGCACTGGCAGCTGAGGTATCCGTCACCTTCGTAAGCTGCTCGAAAACATCCAGAAAAAAGTTTCAGTTTCAAAAAGAACAGTACCCAGAATCAAGAAAAAACGAATTCACAGTTCCTTTTTTAAACAAGAAAATTTGCATTAAATAGAACCACATGACTAGAGAGATTACAGACCAAATCATACTCATCCATTCCTATATTCCCATCATCTCTATGATAAAACTCCCCGTCCACTTCATCAATGAATTCTGCCACATCCTGCTCATCAGCCATATAGTCGAATTCGTCGACTTGCTGTTGGGACATGATTCACCTGCATCCAAATGTCGATTGGCATTAGGATAAAAAGGGTAGGATGAAGAATTCATACATAATTTCCAACCTAAACCCTGTTTGTAACACCCACCCAACTGCTCTACCACTCAGAGATAAATTATATTCCATAAATATACAGAAATTGGAAATTACCACCAAACAATTAAACTCTTAAATCATAAGCATCAATTGTTAGTCAATTCTGTTAGTTATCAATTAACTTAACCCCTAATATTTACCCTCTTGAACAATCAACCACCAAACATAACTAAGATCAATACTGGGTACCAATATTAGATCTTCTATAGATCTTCAATCACCAAAAGAAGTACAAGTAGAAAATAAAATCGAGAATCAAAATCCAAAAATTCCCATGAAAAATCCCCCAGAATTTCCAAATCTAATGAACACCCAATTCAGAAAAGAAACATAACCCATCTCGCACAACTTGAACCCCATACAAATTCTCAAAAAAACAAACAAAATTTGAATCGCAAAACCCTAAAACATACCCTAAAAATGCAACTAAAGAACAACCCAGAAAGAAAAAATAGATAAAAACACTAAATATCTAGATTATATAAACCTAAAAAATTACAAAAGAATAATATAGGTGACACAAGGAGATAAGAAAATAAACAAAAAGTATGAATATTAATAAAAGGTAAACGGATAAAGACATCACCACCTTTAATTTAATTTTTAATCAAATTAAATTTTGGGGCAGGAGAGCAATCTGGAAAACTCTCGTTCTCCTTCAACTTCAATCCCTTCTAAATATCAGATGTATCTTGTTAATGGTTTTGTTTAGTGATTAATTTATTTATTTTATTTATTTATTTATTTCCAGCAAAAAAAACGACTTTATTGGGTTGTGGGGGAAAGAGAAAACTGATGTGCCGAAAAATTAAAATAAAAATTGAAAATCAATTCAACTATTCTATTAATTTTGTGTCCCCGGATTATAGAAAAATGGTTGCAGCATTTAATTGATTGATTGAAAGGGGGATTAAGGGTAAATTAGTATTGAGAAAAGAGATTAAAAAGAAAATATAAAGGTGGGGTTTGGCGAAGCAGAGATTTTGTGCAGATAGGAAGGGGATGAGAGAGAAAATGACCAGATTGTGATGCGACGGTGGATCTCCGATTTTTATGATTCTTTTACCTTTATAAAATCTTTTTATGGGTATTTCAAAATTTTATTTACATTTTCTTTTATATTACTCTTTATCATATAAATACTTTAATATTCTATCAGAATTTGTGTCCAGTGATTATTTTAACCAATTAAATTCACTAGGCCATTTAATCTCTCACACTTTTCTATTGGGATATAAATTTTTCTTATTTTCCCAATATCAGAATTTTGATAAAAGTGAAAATATTATAAATAAACGTAATTTGTCTTGTTTAAATTAAAAAAAATAGAAGAATCTCAATGCACATTAATTAGTCGTTAAAACGCTTGCAAAATACCAAACGTAAAGAACAAAAAGAGACGGAGGGAGTAATACTTGTTTGTTTTTTCCCTTGAAATGTTTACTCCCGAATTTTTGCGGACTTCAATGCACATACTTGACCAATAACAACATGCGGCAATAAAATTTAAACTTTGACATTTTTAATGTGGGAATAACCCATCAAGGTTATATTAACTCCATTCCCATTTTTTATGTGGGAATGACCCTTTTTTATAGACAGCAATAAAAAAAAAAGATTTTTTTCTCTCGGAGATAAGGGTTAGCTAGGGTTTCCCATAGCCTGCTTCGTGGAGTATTTTTCTTCCTTCTCAGATTGAGAGGTGAGATATCTCATGCTTGTTTGTTGTTACGAGATTAATCCACGAGACTGAAAAGACTGTGCATGTGGGTGGCCTGGTGTGCTTTTGCTTCTGAATTGGAAGATGGCGGACGATCTTGAACGAAAGTTGAATGGGATGACCTTGACAATTGAATGTGAGGAGGCGGATGATG
The DNA here is from genome assembly GCF_020520425.1 of Spinacia oleracea. Classification (NCBI taxonomy): domain Eukaryota; kingdom Viridiplantae; phylum Streptophyta; class Magnoliopsida; order Caryophyllales; family Amaranthaceae; genus Spinacia; species Spinacia oleracea. The sequence goes on along the minus strand of NC_079487.1, from coordinate 13,567,693 downwards.
AAACAATTGCTGAACAACTAATGTTATGCCTGGTTGGTAAGCTCCTTACATTAAACCCTTTTAGCATCGAAGCGATGAAAAACACCATGAAAATAGCATGGAGGTTAGGGAAGGGGGTAGTAATACAGGAAATTGAGAACAAGATGTTTATGTTTCAATTCTTTTCCATGAGTGACAAGATGAAGGTGTTGGAGGAGGGACCATGGTTCTTTGACGGGGCTCCGTTACTATTCAAGGAGATCGAAGAAGGTATTCAACCATCAGAAATTATTTTTGATACGATCAGAATGTGGGTGAAAGTAGAAGATGTTCCTCTAAATAAACGTACAAAATCTATGGTTGTATCGTTGGCGTCAAGCATGGGCAAATTCGTTGAATTCGACGACTCTGGCCCTATAGGATGGAGCAAATACATGCGGTTTAGGGTGGATTTGAAGCTTGATAAACCATTCCGGAGGATGACACGGATAGGTACATCCAATGGCAGTAAGTTGATAAAATTTATATATGAGAAATTGATGGATGTATGTTATTCTTGTGGGAGGTTGGGGCACAGTTACCAGCAGTGCCTGAAGTATGATGATGTTACGCCTGTCTCCGAGCTACCTTATGGCCTGTTTCTGAGATCCTCTCCAACTAAGAGGCGGGAGAACATAAACTACAGGAGGGAGGAGGAGATCAAAGTTTGCCAAGAATTCAAAGGCACTCTACGTCAGAATAAGGAAAAAGCTAAGCTTAATTTTGATGTAGGGGTGCGGGATTTGTGTTTCGATGATGGTAATACGACAAAGAAAGGATGTATGCAGGTTTATGAAAACCCTTCAGCAAGTGATGGGATGGGGAAGGTGGGAAGTAGTATTGATGTAGAGGTGGAAGCTGTGGGAGATTTGACAAATAACTCACGTTTTTTGAAGAGGGGAAGAATGGAACCAGTGGTACAAACAACTAATTTCAATAAATGTGACAAGGCTCTAATATATGATACTCCAATGTTGGAAAGTACTAGTGATACTCACAATGCTCCTTTTTCTTACGTGAATGGGGGTATGACAAGTATTAATGCTAATGATATATCGGCGGTGATTGGTGGTGACCAATCCCGCCGAACCCAATGAGTCTACTAAGCTACAATTGCCCGGGGCTTGGCAACCAACGGGCAGTTGGAAGGCTTAGGAAGTTGCTGAACAGTAGTGCCCCAGACTTAGTTTTTTTAATGGAGACTAAAAGGAGTGCTGCAGAAATGATTAACGTGAAATCTAGCTTGAAGTATAACGAGAGTTATTTTGTTGATTCCACTGGAAGATCGGGTGGCCTTGCGTTGCTCTGGAATGATAACATTGATGTTACGGTCTTATCTGCTACCTTACGCCATATAGATTGCACAATAAAAGGATTATTTTGTGATAACCTATGGAGATTGACCTGCTTCTATGGTTGGCCTGAAAGTACGGAGAAACACTTATCATGGGAATTACTACAGTCACTAAAAAGCATGTGTGACCTTCCATGGCTTGTAGTAGGTGACATGAATCAAATTCTGTTTGAAGATGAGAAGGAAGGGGGGCAGACTAGAAGTCAATGAGAGATGACTGAATTTAGAGAAGCCTTAGACGACTGTGGGTTGCAAGACTTGGGTTTCACTGGGCGCCATTCACATGGTGGAACAAACAATCTGAACAATTTGTTGTATATGAGCGGTTGGATAGGGGTGTTGCAAGCGTAGAATGGATAGAGTTTCTACCCCATATTAGTGTTGTTCATATGCCGAGTGATAAATAGGACCATGTGCCTATCAAAGTGACGAGCATGCCTAGTAGTCGGAGCACCAAAAGGAAGAAAAAACAGTTCAAGTTCGAGGATATGTGGCTCTCCTCCCCGGAATGTGAAAATGTTGTTAAGGAAGCATGGAGTAATTCAATGGGGATGTGGAATGCAGATGACATTTTAATAAAAATTAAAAAGTGTGGGGAAGATCTTCAAAAGTGGAGTGGTAGGGAGTTTGGTAACATGACAAAAAGAATAAAGAAGGGTAGGGAGAGGATGGTGGAAATTGATGGTGCAAGCCCTTCTGTTGAGTTGGTTTTAGAGAGGAGAAGAGTATGTGAGGAGATCGATAAGCTCTTGTTATTAGAAGAGACAATATGGAGGCAGCGATCAAGGGTCTTGAATTTGAAAGAAGGTGACAATAATACGATTTTTTTTTTCACATGAGAGCTTCTGGTAGGAAGTGTAGGAATATGATACAAGGGGTACGTAAGGAAAATGGTGAATGGGTTAATGAGCATGAGGAGATAACTGGGGTAGCCATGGAGTATTTTATTAGGTTGTTTACTACAATGTTGCCTCACAATATAGAGTTGGCACTTGAGGGCTTGGAGAATAGAGTAACTGATGAGATGAACCGAATATTATTAAGACCGTTCGAGCCTGAGGATGTGAGAGTAGCCATTTTTCAGATGCATTCTAGTAAGGCCCCTGGGCCGAACGACATGAATGCAAACTTCTATTAGAAGCACTGGCACATTATCGGAGAAAATGTCTCGAATGATGTAATTTCAGTTATTAACGGCGGTAGGGAAATGGACGAGGTAAATGCAACCCATATTGTTCTTATTCCAAAAGTCAAGAACCCAATGTCTATGTCGGAATTTCGTCCTATTAGTTTATGCAATGTAATCTACAAGATTATTTCAAAAATGTTGGCTAATAGGATGAATTATTTTTGGCCGATATTATTTCTCTTAACCAGAGTGCTTTTACTCTGGGAAGGCTAATTAAAGATAATACTCTTGTTGCATACGAGACATTTCATTATATGGAAAGTGTTTGTTCTGGGAAACGAGGGTGTATGGCTGTAAAGCTCGATATGAGTAAAGCATATGATAGAATTGAGTGGGTCTTCTTGAAGAAGGTTATGGAGAGGATGGGTTTTGACAACAGGTGGATTCAGTTGATTATGAGGTGTGTTTCGTCTGTGTCTCATGCGGTAGTGATTAACGGTGAACCATCAGACTACTTCAGTCCTGGAAGAGGTCTCCGTCAAGGAGACCCCATTTTCCCGTATCTATTTATTCTGTGTGCCGAAGTTTTCTCCCATCTCATCCAGATGGAAGTTAACAGGAGTTCTCTACAGGGGGTTCACGTCTGTAGGGGTGCGCCGACGGTCTCTCATTTATTATTTGCGGATGACAGTATTATTTTCTGTAGAGCGGAGGATAGGGGCGTACAAGCAATAAGGAGGATATTACAACGTTGTAGTGATGCATCGGGCCAAGAAATAAATTTGGGTAAGTCGGAAGTCTCCTTTAGCTCGAATGTGCAAGATGGTAAGAGGGATGAATTAGTAGTAGGGTTGGAAGTAAAGTTTGTGGAGTCTCATAGGATGTATTTGGGGATGCCGACATTTTCTGGAAGGGCAAAATCACAAGCATTTGGCTTTTTGAAGGAAAGAGTGTGGAAAAGGCTTAAAGGGTGGAAACAATAACTCTTATCGTTCGCAGGTAGGGAAGTGCTCTTAAAGGAGGTTGTCCAAGCAGTACCTACCTATATAATGAGTTTGTTTAAACTTCCTATTGGTCTTTGTCACGACATTCAACAGATGATGGCCAGGTTCTGGTGGGGATGTAAGGAAGAGGAGAGGAAATTTTTTGGGTTGCATGGGATAAAGTAAGCAATAAGAAGCTTGATGGGGGATTGGGGTTCCGCAGATTAACAGACTTTAATGATGCACTATTGGCGAAACAAGGATGGAGGATAATGAAGGCTCCAGAATTGTTGTCTTCGCGTATCCTATAGGCACGTTATTTTTCTAATTCTGATTTCCTTGGATCACCGGTAGGACGCAGGCCAAGCTACGTTTGGAGGAGTATTTGGAGTAGTAAGTGGGTGTTGGAGAAGGGGTGCAAATGGATTGTCGGGGATGGGAAATCTATCAACATTTGGAAGGACCCGTGGTTAAATAGAGCACCTTTGTTCCGAGTAATTTCACCGAGACCAGAGAATACAAGTTGTGAGTATGTTGCAGACATGTTAGACTCAAATTTAGGAGGGTGGAATGCTAGTATTGTTCGTGAAGGAAATAATCACTACAAGAAACAGGCCTTTTAGAGACAGATTTTTGCGACCGTAGGAAAATCAGTAGCTAAATTACTACTCCTCAAGTGTCAGTCACCAATTAATTACTGATATTTTTTCCGTCAATATTTACCAACCAATTCATCTTTAGTTACAAAAACCGGTTACAAATTAACAACTAGTTGAAGGTTAGTCACTAATTATCTACTGAAAATTATTTGGTCTCTATTTTACCGCCAACAAATCTTCAGTCACAAAATTTCGGTCGCCAAATAGTTACAAAATAATTGTTGATCACTATTTTATTACAGAAATATTTCAATCCCTATTTAACTACAGACGCCATTTCAGTCGGAAAGAGTTGGTCAGAAAATAATTACTGATAAATTTTCCGTCACTAATTAAATACGGAAAAACTTTGATGACACATTCTAGTCGCAATTTTGTGGCCAATTAAATTTTAGTCTCATATAACTACAAAAAGAACCTTACCGCCCTAATCTATTATGAACAGAGTATCGCCTGCAAAATTATGGTTGCAAATTTGCTAATGTTTTTTTTTTGAGAAACTTTGTAATTATTGGAAATAAAATTATTTGCATAAAATTATAATTCATAATAATTCCTCTATTTTTAAGATTTGGTTGGGTTAAATAGTATTCTACTAGTATGCATATTTCATCCATTTATTTTTTAACATCTAGGATAAAAATCAAATTTAAGGAAGGTATATATAAATTTTAATTTGTTTATGATTGATCTTCCTTCTTTTGTTTTATTGTACATATTAAAACTCTATCTTTTATTATTCCTTACCCACACAAGTTCTTAAACTATTCCCTCTGTATAAGAATCTATTTACCCTTTCCTTTTTCATATGCCCCGTTATGTTCTATATTTTTCTATTTTAGTAATGACCTCACCAATAACTTAATACTAAAAATCTAGTTTGGTTCATACACGATACATCTACATTCAATTAAAAAAACAACCCGCTATCTTTTACTCCCTCTTTCCACAAATTTCTTCCCATTTTTCTTTGTTGTTTAAGTTTGTTCTTCCTATTTGAAATATATTCAATTTTAATTTCCTAGTTTATGTTGACTCTTTATTTGTTGCATAAGTAAGTAAGAAGACAATACAGGGTTCAATTTTCTTGGTTGTTTAGGTCGGAAATATTCCAATTTTTGTCATAAAACTAGACCATTTTGTCCCTTCTTCTTGTTTTCTCTTCAGATTTTGCCTTTTTCGTTTATTTACCGTGGTTTGTTCCCAATTTTCAGGGTTGTTCCCAATTTATTATTCTTGATTCTCATATATGGATGAGAATTTAATTTTTAGTGTATGAATAATTGAGAAGGCGATCTCGATTGTATGGCATCTGGGTTTTCATTAACTCAACGATTAGAAAAATTCGTGCACAATTTGGGAAGGGATCTACTTGGAAAGATGCGAAGACATCGAAAATCACTGATCAAGTCAAAATATAAGTGGTGGAATACGAGTTGTGCTTTAAGAGGCGGAATAGTAATTGTTTTTATTGTAGTTGTTATGTGTTTTATCAAAATCTGTGGTGTACATATCTATTTTATCTATGTAGATGTGTCGTATGGGTGATTATTAAAGATATTATTTATCAGGGTAAAAAACAAAGTGTATCACATACTCATAGAACTCACAAAATATAGCCTTAGTATTCAATTAAGATAAGGGATTTTCTACACCTATATTATCGGAATTTATTTGAACTTGTGGAAATATACTTGGTATTCATCTCATAACTTGGGACAATTCCCTAGACTGGACTTTTTTTTGTTACGGAGTATTAAACATGGAGTGAGCTATATATTTAAGGCCCCAAAAATGTCTTTCTATTTAAATTCATAAATAACTAATTTCTTATAATGATTAAACTTTGTTATACCTATATAACATTTATGAAAATTTCTTAATTAATTAATTAATCAATATTAATATACGGAGTACCCATTTAAATACTGTAAAATGAATCTTAAAAAAATATTAGGCGGTTTAGTTAAAATTTGGGCGGTAAAGAAATTTGGGTAAACGGTTAATTAGAGTGGTTTAAAAAATTTAATATGAAAAGGAAAAAATGTATTCATTTTTAACCTAAAACTTTGGTCCCTTCATTCCTAGCAGTCGCTAGTTCTCTCACCTCTCCCATCTCTTCAAATGAGGATCAGTGGTACATCCTCTTCTCCACATCCTCAATAGTTCTCAGGTTTGCTTAATTTGTACCATATTTCCCTTCTTTATGGTTTTCAATTTAAATTTATGATTTTTTTTTTTTATTTTTAGTCGGGTTTCGATTGAATTTTCGACAATTTGTTGTTGATTTTCAATTTTGTTTTTTGGGTGTAGAAGTTAGTTGTTAATTCTCAAACCATTTGCATGATTCCGTATTTTGATGGAATTTTAATTGAGTTCTTCTTTCGTACTCCTTCGTTTGGGTTGATTTCGGATTTGATTCCAATCAGGGTTTGATTTTTATTGTTTGTCTTGTTAGGGATTTGAAAGACGAGGAAGAGGAACTTGAGCATTTGGAGAAACATAGAGATGTCGTAATCTTAACACTTTGCGTAATTAAATTTCTGGTACTGCTCTTGTTTGGAAACGCGTTGTTAATTGGTTAGTTTTGATGCATGTGTTCTCTCAATTACAGGAGAATGAAATTTTGGACTGGTAAGTTTTGAGACAATGGTGAGGATTCATGATTTGGGTTTTGCTGATTGTAACAGGGTTGTGCTCTTTCAAGATCACAGGGATCTTAGTATCTTACCTCCACTTAAGTAATCTCTCAAATTTGTTGCACATTGGTTATGCGAATTATTTGGTTAGTAGCTGTATGATTGATTATAAATGCTCTTTCTTTGTGGAGTATGGATGCAATTTGGCGACTTGAAATGTCTTGGAGTTGGTGAATTTGTATTAAGAGAGTACATGATTATGCAGAATAATGATACAGTACTGAAATCAACATCAACTTGGTTTGTTCTCTTTCTTTCTGTTTTTCCAATTATGATATGGACAACTTAAGTTTTTTTGTTTCAGTTTATGATAACTCTCAAAAAAGTTTTTCATTTTAGTCTAGTTTGTAAAATCAATTGTGACTTTCCCATATTAATCACACTTTTTATGTTTTTGTGTTTGCTGGTTTGCTGCAGGGTATAATAGTTAAGAAATGAAGAAGCCACATCAATATGAATGACACGATTTTATTTGTTATCTTAGTCTCTTTGATTGTAAATTATCATTTTATATATTTCATTTTAAGATTTTTTACCTACAAAATGAAGCCTTAATGTAATCTATTGTTTTTTAGTACTTCGTACTCTTCAGTGTAGTCTCTTCAAGTATATCATCATGATGTAACTGATTGCTAGTAATTGAATTTCCATTTTTATAGAGTTTTTAGCTAAAGGATATAAATTGCTTCAAAACAAATATGACACAAATCTGGTGTGAATATATCAATATTTGATTCTTTACAATACAAGTCGATTATAAGAAAAATAAATCTTGTAAAGATTTGAGTCGGGTAGATTAGTTGCTAACCTGGGTAAAATTTATGACTCCAATTTGCGACTGAGAATTATCTAGTTGCTAATTTGCCACACATTTTGCCAAAAGCAAATTACGTAGTACTAATATGTCGGTCGCGAGATTGTGACCAATTGATCACGTTGCTAATTGGCTATTGAATTGTTGATTTCTAATTAGGAACGGGAAAAATGTTAGTTACCAATCAATGACTCGAAAGTTCAGTCACAAAATAGTGACAGTCACAATCTAGTCGTTATAATAACACTGAAATTATCGATCACTATTTAGGGACTACTAATTCTTTAGTCGCAAGTTCGTTACAGTTATAAATTTGCGACTAGGTGTTTAGTGACGGATCAGATCAGTCGCTAATCCGTCGCTAAAGGTGTTTTGCGACCGATTTTTGGTGTTTAACGACTGAAATTTCCGTCGCTAAACGACTGATTTCTTGTAGTGAATTCCCTTGGTCCAAGTATGCATTCAATGTTAAGTGTAATAAATGCGGTTCAGTATTAATTAATTATACACGTTAATAATTCAGTGAGATCAAGTGAACTGTATGCCTAGCTAGAGGCCGCTTCAGTTCAAGTGGAATTAATAATATTAATCCACAACTTACTCTTGACTAAACCCGTAGGGTCATAAAAATAGCACGTGAACGGATCAAGTATTTAAGTGAATTAAATACTCCATTTATGGATATTCGGAATCGACGGATCTCGGTTCCAGTGGGAGCTGAAATCGTCAAAAGGCAAATTATGAATACTCCGGAAACGATGATATTGCCGGAAACGGAAATAAAGATCGTATCGGAAATATAAATATTATCTAAGTCGTAGATGTTGCCGGAAACGGAAACATGGTACGTATCGGAAAATATTATCGGAAATGGAAATATTGCCGGAATCGGAAATATTATCGGAATCGGAAATATTATCTGAATCGGAAATAATTTCCGGAATCGGAAATATTAAATATTTGTTCGAAACGGTAATTAATTCCGGAATCGGAAATATTAAATATTGTTCGAATCGGAAATGAATTCCGGAATGGGAAAATTAATCGGAAGCGCGACGTACGAAATAAACATCGGACGAGCTTGCTAGACGCAAGGCCGAACACGAAGCTAGGCCCGCGCCTAGCGAAGCCCGCGCACAGTAGGCGAGCCAGCAGCCCACCAAGGCAAGCAAGGCCCAGCCAAGCAACGAAGCAAGGCCAGACCCAACATGCGGCAAGGCCAGCAAGCTGGCGCGCCCTTCGTGGGCTGCGTACCAGCTGCTGGGCCGAGCCAGTCCACCACGCGCGAGGGCAGGCCCCCTCGTGGGCTGTTCGTGCGTGTTGGTGTGTTCGTGCATGTTACGAATCCTTAAGCATTTAGATTTATCCGATTATACTATTTTCCTGAAACTACTAGAATTAGTTGTTATGCAAAACACTAAAACTAATAGATTTAGTTTGAATCAAATTCTAATAGAATTAGATAAGTTGAATCCTAGTAGGTTTCTAGTTCCGATAATCCTACTCTATAAATAGGTGATGACAATCACAATTTATAATACATCAATTTAAAGTATTCATATAGTTTTAAGTTAAAAACTAAGGTTAATAATTTACCACAAAATTATAAACGAATAACATAATACCTTAGGCTAAATTCTAGTTAATTGAATCTAAGGCGGATCCGAACGTGCTGTGGACTATCTACGGAGGGACTACACTTGGAGTCCTAAACTTGTTCTTGTTCGGTTCGGGAGCAGCTAGGGAAGGCACGCTACAAATGTATGCATCCTAAATTATGCTAATTGTTATGTGGCAATTAATTTGGATTCTTGGCTTTATGGTTTTTCCGCATGAAATATATGTTTTATATTTGTCATAACCTAACAGTGGTATCACGAGCCTCTAATTAATTCCATAATTAATTATAGTTCACATGGTTAAATTTTATAAATTTGCAATGAATTAAAGGGGTGATTAATTTCGATTTTTGTAATTAATTGCAAATTCGTGCGATTATTAATTATATGTTCGCAGGATTTTCGGCAGTTTAGTCAATAATGGTCGAAAATGAAGTAAATAATGCCCTTGGTCCAAGTATGCATTCAAAGCTAAGTCTAATAAATGCGGTTCAGTATCAATTAATTATACAAGTTAATAATTCAGTGAGATCAAGTGAACTGTATGCCTAGCTAGAGGCCGTTTCAGTTCAAGTGGAATTAATAATATTAATCCACAACTTACTCTTGATTGAACTCGTAGGGTCACACAAATAGTACGTGAACGGATCAAGTATTTAAGTGAATTAAATACTCTATTTATGGATATTCGGAATCGACGGATCTCGGTTCCAGTGGGAGCTGAAATCGTCAAAAGGCAAATTATGAATACTCCGGAAACGATGATATTGCCGGAAACGGAAATATGGATCATATCGAAAATATAAATATTATCCAAGTCGTAGATTTTGTCGGAAACGGAAATATGGTACGTATCGGAAAATATTATTGGAAATGGAAATATTGTCGGAATCGGAAATATTGCCGGAAACAGAAATATTGTCGGAATCGGAAATATTATCGGAATCGGAAAATAATTCCGGAATCGGAAATATTAAATATGTGTTCGAAACGGAAATTAATCCCGGAATCGGAAATATTAAATATTGTTCGAATCGGAAATGAATTCCGGAATCGGAAAATTAATCGGAAGCGCGTCGTACGAAATAAACATCGGATGAGCTTGCTAGACGCAAGGCCCAGCACGAAGCCAGGCCTGCGCCTTGCAAAGCCCATGCGCGCAAGGCAGCAAGGCAGCCCGCCAGCACCACAAGGCCCAGCCAAGAAAAGCGCAAGGCCAGGCCCAGGGAGGCCAGCAGAGCGCGCGCCCTTCGTGGGCTGCGAGCAGTTGCTGGGCCGAGCTCTCTCCGCGCGCGCGCGCGCCTTACGCCCCTCGTGGGCTGTGCGTGCGTGTGTGCGTTGAGTTCGTGCATACATCGAATCCTTAAGCGATTAGGATTAGATTAAAGATTAATTTCCTAAAACTACTAGAGTTAGTTGTTGAATTAAACATTAACTTAATAGTTTTAATTAATATCTAATTCTAACAAGATTAGATTAATTGAATCCTAGTAGGTTTCTAGTTCCGATAATCCTACCATATAAATAGGCGATGGCATTCACAATTTATAATCAATCAATTCAAGTATTCATATAGTTTTAAGGTTAAAACTAAAGTTAATAATTTGCTACAAATTATAATCGAATAAACATAAAACCTTAGGCTAAATTCTAGTTAATTGAATCTAAGGCGGATCCGAACGTGCTGTGGACTATCTACGGAGAGACTACACTTGGAGTCCTAAACTTGTTCTTGTTCGGTTCGGGAGCAGCTAGGGAGGGCACGCTACAAATGTATGCATCCTAAATTATGCTAATTGTTATGTGGCAATTAATTTGGATTCCTGGCTTTATGATTTTTCCGCAAGAAATATACATGTTTTATATGTATCATAACTTAACAGTGGTATCACGAGCCTCTAATTAATTCCATAATAAATTATAGTTAACATGGTTAAATTTTATAAATTTGAAATGAATTAAAGGGGTGATTAATTTCGTTTTTTGTAATTAATTGCAAATTCGTGCGATTATTTAATTATATGTTCGCAGAATTTTCGGCAGTTTAGTCAATAATGGTCGGAATCGTATAATTTTATAGTGAATTTCGCATGTAAACGACGTTTTAAAATTTTGACTAAAATCATAGATTTGATGCCGAACCCAGAATTCCCAAATTCGAAGCCTAACTATGACTTTTCGGAGGTTTTAGTTTTTTTGAACGCAAAATTTGTAATTTTTAAGATGTTAAATTAAATATTTGCGATTCTTGTTTGTAAATAGTGAATCTATGATTGACCTACTGTATATGTTTAACAATTTTAATGCCTAAGCTTGTTAATTATACAACCTAATTTGTAATTGTAATTAATTTGTTGAAATTCGAATAATTTAGAATTTGATTTGATTTTCATAATTAATTGACAATTTAATTAGGAATCCATGATTAAAAACCACCATAAAATTTGTTAAATTTGGAAAATTTTAAATTTTTATGATCTAGATTTGAATCCATGAAAATAAACTTGATCGGAAATTAATTTGAATAATAAATTTTCAATTTTTCGCCCTAAATTTTTGAAATTAATATGATTTATTAATTCGTCTATAAATTTAAATTATAAAGTTTGATTTTTATAAAAACCGCTCACGAATCTTGCACGCACAAAGCAATGGACGCTAAGTGTTACCCTTAAGGGGTGTTATATAGTGCGGGCATGCGACGACGAGCAAGGGAGCTCGTCGCCCATGCGGTACATATGCAGCGAGCAAGCATGTGGCACGCGAGCACAAGGCAGTAGCCCTGCCTTGATCGAGTGTTGCGGGTTGCATGGGCGGATGGGGCGAGAGGCAAGGCGCCATGCGAGACGAGGCGCGCGCGCGCAGGGAGCGAGAGCTGGCTCGACCAGCGAGCGCTGCCCCGCACACAGCGAGCGCTGCCTCGCCCAGCAAGCAATGCTACGACACAATGAGCAAGCTGCTGCGCGCAAGCGTGGCTTGCTTGGCTTGCTCCGTTTGCGCGTGGCTGCTCGTGCCTTGCTGTGCGATCAGTCGAGTGGGGCGATGCTGCCTCGTAGACTCGATGGGGCATGGGCGCAAGCCCATGGCCTCGTCTTGACCCGATTGATTTGTTTTAATTTAATTTTGATTTTCAGTTAGAAAAACGATTTAAATTAAATTTAAAATTCGTAATTTAATTTTTTCTCAGAATTTAATTTTGAATAATTTAATTATTATAAATTTTATTTATACTAATTATTTTACTAAAATTAAAACCTTGATTAAATTTAAATTAATTAATTTAATAAACTGAAAATAAATTAAAGGATTCAAATAATAATTTATATGAGCTTTAAATTTTAATTAAATTTGTATGTTTCCGGTTAGACTAGGAAATACAATTTTATATTTAAAATTAGTAAAGCATGTAAATTTCTTGGTTTAAGTAGGAGCGTTTTAGTCATAAACTCTTGATTAGGTCTACATTCGTTTAAGGTTAAAACAACTTGATTAGAATTAATAAGGATTGAATAATTGGTAGATTATTGGAACCCTTGATTAATTGATGCAAATATTTATGTGATGCATAATATGTTCTACTAACCAGTTATGTAGGCCATTCATTGATAAATGAATGGGTGAATGGTATATTGTAAATGTACTGTTTTGCAGGTTATGGAAAGTGATTAGTATGGCCCAAATAGGATAGAAAATATGGTCTACGTACCATTAATTTGAATGTAAAATTGGTCTAATGCACCAAATTTGTTAATTTAAATATGGTATGCGTACCATCAAATAGTTGTAATTAGTATCAATTATAGTTTATCCTATTTGAAGAAAATGGCGCCTCCCATGGTGAAATTCAAGACGGAGTTTCCAATCCATTTTTAAGACGGAGTTTGAAGTTGAAGCTTCAAGATGAAGTCGGGCCATACTAGATCACATTTATATCTTATGCATGCTTTAAGTTATTTATTGATTTTAAATATGTCTTAATTATGCATGAGATTATGGCTTGATTATGTTGCATGATTAAGGATTTTAGTTCACTTAAAATCTAACCAACATAGTAAGAGCCTTAAGTTCCAAACTTTAAAAATTGGGTTAAAAGGTGCCATGCCAAAATAACACTTACTTGGATAACCTTTACATCAATCTTAGTACTAGTTTTCCACCATAGCGAGGTGTTAGTTACTTAAAATCTAACCAACATAGTAAGAGCCTTAAGTTCCAAACTTTAAAAATTGGGTTAAAAGGTGCCATGCCAAAATAACACTTACTTGGATAACCTTTACATCAATCTTAGTAATAGTTTTCCGCCATAGCGAGGTCTTAGTTATTGATCCTAAAGGGGTAAGGTACACAAATAATTGTGAGTACATGTTAGTTTTGGTGAAACTCAATGATATAAGTAAGGAGTCCTTTTATGTCGTGGCAAAATCGATAGGTTTATCTAATAAGTTCTTAGACGTACCTATCAACCAAGAGTAGTTTCTAGACTATTAGCAAAGAATTTGCTTACCTAAAATATTTTAGAATTGAGTCTAAATACATAATGTGCTTAATTATTCAATGATTTAAGGGTCTTGGAATAATTTTATTCACACCTGCCGGAACAATAAATTCGAATAAAATGCCAATGACTTGTTTAAATTGCATGATTGCTTTAATTTTCAAATTATTACTCATGATAAATGTTTAGACTTTGCATGCTTCAATGTATGTTTTAATTATTATTTATAATTAAATATCTTTTACTGCAAAAATCCTTTTAGAAGGGTAACAGTAAATTTCCTCGATTAGTAGTGAATCCAAGAACGATTCACGGAAATGAGAGAAAGTGAGAAATTTAATATGTACGTTTCTTATAGCGACTTTTATGGTTGTTTTCGAGTATCAAAGTTGAATGACAAACCAATTGGTGCTTGTGAATTCAAAATACAATGTAGTTTTGAGATCATAAAGCATTGAGTTTAAACGCTCAGCTTTACCAATGGTTAACAACCTAATATCTTTTATCCATTTAATTCTTGAATGAGTCTAGTCCCTAGACATTCGAATAGACCGATGCTTAGAGAACTTTAGAAGCTTCTGGTAAGATCATCTAGTTGAAGCAAAATATTCAACATAAATTAAATGGTTGGGACCTTGTTGGAGTGACATTGGACATATCTACAAAGTATAAAAGTCAACACTAGAGAAGTCAATTCTTAAGACTATAAGAAAGGGTACAAGAAATAGGAAAACAAGGAACAAATGAAAGGATTTACGATTCCGTTTCTACCTATAAGTTTATGTTTAAAGAAAAAGTAACCTAGCAATCAAACTTCCTTGGTATCATATACCGCTTGAGGTTCTTACTTCGGTAATAACTCAAACAATGGAAGCTAGGCTACACTAATGGCCTACAAGTGGGAAATGAAGCATGGCAATGCTACATTAGTTGTAGGGTCATCTAGTTTTTTTTAAGTCCTTTCAAGACTGGAACTTAATGGCTATTTTGTTCCATAATCAGCATACCTGAATTTCTGTTTCAAACACAGAAAGACTCACATTCAAGAAAAACAAAAATAATGTTTGTTTGTTTATTTGAATGAAATGGTCATTTCGGGTTGAGTCATGTATGCTTGATTAAAACAAACAACTCTTTAAATACTAAGAACTTTACTAGGTTCAAATCAATATCTTGATTTGAGTTCCACAAACCTTTAGCATTGTTACTTAGACCATGTCAACAAGTTAACGTTCTAAAGCTCTATTTTGATGGACTTTTGAAAGTTGGTTTATTTCTAGATCAATTCAAGACAACCTAGTCTTACTTGTTGAAAGTAACAAAAGATATGAACTATTGTTAGAACGCCTAGACAATAGAGTTCAAAGCTAAAGAAAGATTTTATGACTTTATTATTTCACATGGTTTTGAGTGAATATGGATTTATTTACTCAAAGTGATATAAGTTTGAATCTGTTTGGCTAGTTCAAAGATTCATAGGAAAGTATAAAAACGTCCACTTGGCAAGAAATCATAAAAATCTAGGTTAGATCATGTTGATGATTACTTAAGTCAAGAATGATCATCAATGATTGTGTGTTGTAATTTCACGATCGAGCACCATAAGATATGGTTTATCTAAATTGGAATGATTGAAGCCAATTGGTACTTGATTCGATCAATGATGAATCATAAAGAACTTTCCTATAATTTCTAAACAAAATGCTCAACTACCACCAAACTAAACCAAATTCGTCAAAGCTATTGAAAAGTAATTTCAGAATATCTTTCAATAATTTATATATCTAAGGAGTTTCTAAACTCAGTGGGAGCTTAGTGTTTGTTATTCAACAAAATAAGACCCAAGTATAGATATATGTTTCATTGTGATTTATTCAAATGAGAAAAAAGGGTATTCTTTCTACCACAAATTTTTGAGAACATAATGTTTGTTTGCTCGAAATAATGTCCTTTTGGAGATTAGTTTCCAAAATGACAAGTGGGAGAAAATAGACCTCGAAAGTCTTCGAGGCGAACAACAAACATAAACTGACATTCCGGAGGCTTTTCGAAGTTCTTTAGAAAATCCGAACACATATTCTTTAAGGACTTTAGAAGTGGCTTTAAAGAATATACATCTCTCAGAAGACTTTACAAGTGCTTCAAGGAGAACAGAATATTCAAAGGACTCTCAAAGTGCCTGTTGATATTCTATTGTTTGATGTTCTATACCCAAGTAGACATAGAGTTCAAGTCACTAAAACTATGAGATTCTTCTATTAGATAGTGAAGAAACATAGAGTTCAGGTCACTGAAACTATGAGAT
This sequence comes from Spinacia oleracea, assembly GCF_020520425.1. Taxonomy (NCBI): domain Eukaryota; kingdom Viridiplantae; phylum Streptophyta; class Magnoliopsida; order Caryophyllales; family Amaranthaceae; genus Spinacia; species Spinacia oleracea. The sequence goes on along the minus strand of NC_079487.1, from coordinate 13,551,618 downwards.
TCTTCTATTAGATATTGAAGAAACCTACAACTTGCAGTCAAACTATTATCAAGATAATAATGAGTATGTGACTTGTAAGAAAGCTATGACGAAATATAGATTCCCTAAAATGGTTAAAGGCCATATATAGACTCAAATGTTTTAGATAGTTAAAGACCATAAAACATAACCACTGTTTTGATGACAAAATTGAAAATTTGTTGATTTGCAAGAATAGGTTAACACCTATTGGTTTTAAGGATAAAAACCATCAAACATGGAATTGTGTTCAGACACAAATCTAGATTAGTTTCTAAAAGGTTACAAGCAAATTCATGACATGGATTGTGTTGAAACCTCATGCATAATCGTAATGCTCAAGTCTATAGATCAAGCGATGATTGCATATTGGTACATATGGCAATTGGATGACAAAACGTATTCCTCAATCAAATGTTGGAATAAACTATGTACATGGTATGTCATAGGATTTGTGGATCCAAATAAATGCTTGAAAAGGAAAGCTAGCTTATGAAATCTAAGTACAGATTTAAGCAAGCAATTGGGAATTGGAACTGTATTTTAGTGAAGCTAATAAGTATTTTAGTTTTATAAAATGTACATGATTCTTATAGATATATAAGAAGTTTAGTGGGAGTACATAAAACTTAATTGGTCCTATGTGTATCACACACATATCTCTCTATTGTGAAATAACATTCAAATGCTAATGACTTAGATTTGAAATTATTCATCAATGATGGACCAAGGCGAAACTTAGTACATACTGGGTATCAAGATCTATTTACAAAGATCTTATAATATTGTTTTAGATTAAGTAATGGCATTTACTAAATCAAACACGAAAGACTCCATTGGATACATTCGACCCATATGAATAAATCTAAGTAAAGAATGTTTGAACAATGTATAAGCATTTACTAAGTTAAACATCAAAGAATCTAATGAGATTCTTCACCTATATTATATGTCAAAGAATTTGCTGGATTCAGTATCTACTGAAATTGGATAGCTAAAGTTACATGAATAGAATTCAATTGGGAATTGTTCTGCAAAAGAATTTATCATGTATGATATAATATAAGGATCGCCAAAAATGTATCGTATGGCTTCAGGCATAACGAACATATACCAATCTCTATTGGTCCAAGTAAAGATCAAGTAGATTGAAATCAAGAAAAACTTATGGTACTTGAAAAAGGTACATAGGAATAGTTCTTGATTCAAGGAAATAAAGATATTCTAAATATTGATGCTACACGCATAAACACTAGCAAAGGATCAAGCAACATTCCTTTGGAGTTAACCATTGGCAAGGACGAGCTAAAGAGCATCGTGTTTTGAAATGGCAACATGTATTAGAGACCATGAGTTGTTGCGTGGGAAATTAAATATTAATTTCTATGTTCTGAGATACAGATGGAAAGTCTTCCACATATCTATGAACTGCTTGGATAGGTAAATCCAAACAAAGCATCACTAGCAACCTATACAGTTGAAGTAAAAGTACTTATTGCCTAAGAAGCAATAAAACAGGGTTGTTTACGTTAAAGAGTTCTTCTCTGAACTTGGGTGGATCACATGTCTGCTGGCTTAATGGTTTTTCATTGCAAAATGCGTAGAACCACTATTGTAGCAAGAAAGACTAGATCACAAAATAAACATACTCAAAAGATCTTATCATCTATCTCGAAGAACATTCGATGAAAAGGATATTAAGATTGGAAAAGCATGATAACTAAACCTACGCAACAAGTGAGAAACAACACTCACATTGTGGCACTGGAAATCAAGCATAGCTTTGAATTCCATGAACTATTTTAAAGATGGGTTGGGTGCCCATGGTTGTAAAACATTGGGGTTGAACATTTATCATATATGAAATGTATTTTCATATTCCATTTAATCTTGGTTTAGTATTAAATGATGAGTCCCTTCAATTTGACGACATATTCAAGATAGACTGTCAGGACCAGTCTTGTGAGTAAGAAATGTCTATCAAGTGAACTTGAATGTCAAAAGTTGAAAATGGTCCCTGGTCGGAGTTTTCTATAAAGATGGACTCATAGAAAAAGCTAGACGACTAGAATGCAAGATGACTAATAGTTCTGTTTCTTGAAATATGTGGACATGGCAATGTCGCTATCATTTGCGTAGATACTTACTTTGGGAAGACTAGTATCGGACAGACCTATGAAACTTTACTGTAAGAGATGAAAATCTGTCATAAGTAAATTTCATAAAAATTATTAGACACTAATCCTCAATACCTGAGTGATTTGAGATTACTTGTTTGAGAACTGATTACTTTGACGTTGTCAACCGTCACACCGTAAAAGGAGGCTATAACGGCAACGCTCGGGTAATCACCTATCAAATGAAGTCTAATCTCAAGATCGCAAGATTGGGATTGTCCTCCCATAAATCGGGATGAGATGCTGAAAGTTGTACAAGGCCACTCGGAGAGCTAGAAACTGTAAAATGCATGGCCGTGCTCAGATGAATCATAGCCTATGATTATCTGTTTATTTGATCAGTTGAACTCTGAAACCGAGAAATACCTCTGGACATAATAAGGATGATAAATCTTACCTTATGTTCATGAGCAAGCATCAAGCGACAAAGGAATTAGGAAATGCACACTTGTCCCTAAGGACACGTGGGATACTGAAGGAAATAATGCCCTTGGTCCAAGTATGCATTCAAGGCTAAGTCTAATAAATGCGGTTCAGTATTAATTAATTATACAAGTTAATAATTCAGTGAGATCAAGTGAACTATATGCCTAGCTAGAGGCCGCTTCAGTTCAAGTGGAATTAATAATATTAATCCACAGCTTACTATTGACTGAACCCGTAGGGTCACACAAATAGTACGTGAACGGATCAAGTATTTAAGTGAATTAAATACTCTATTTATGCATAATTGGAATCGACGGATCTCGGTTCTAGTAGGAGCTGAAATCATCAAAAGGCAAATTATGAATACTCCGGAAACGATGATATTGCCGGAAACGGAAATTTGGATCGTATCGGAAATATAAATATTATCCAAGTCGTAGATGTTGCCGGAAACGGAAACATGGTACGTATCAGAAAATATTATTGGAAATGGAAATATTGCCGGAATCGGAAATATTTCCGGAAACGAAAATATTGTCGGAATCGGAAATATTATCGGAATCGGAAAGTAATTCCGGAATCGGAAATATTAAATATTTGTTCGAAACGGAAATAAATTCCAGAATCGAAAATATTAAATATTGTTCGAATCGGAAATGAATTCCGGAATCGGAAAATTAATCGGAAGCGCGTCGTACGAAACAAACACCGGACGAGCTTGCTTGACGCAAGGCCCAGCACGAAGCCAGGCCTGCGCCTAGCAAAGCCCATGCGCGCAAGGCAGCAAGGCAGCCCGCCAGCACCGCAAGGCCTAGCCAAGAAAAGCGCAAGGCCAGGCCTAGCGAGGCCAGCAGAGCGCGCGCCCTTCGTGGGCTGCGAGCAGTTGCTGGGCCGAGCTCTCTCCGCGCGCGCGCGCGCCTAGCGCCCCTCGTGGGCTGTGCGTGCGTGTGTGCGTTGAGTTCGTGCATACATCGAATCCTTAAGCGATTAGGATTAGATTAAAGATTAATTTCCTAAAACTACTAGAGTTAGTTGTTGAATTAAACATTAACTTAATAGTTTAAATTAATATCTAATTCTAACAAGATTAGATTAATTGAATCCTAGTAGGTTTCTAGTTCCGATAATCCTACCATATAAATAGGAGATGGCATTCACAATTTATAATCAATCAATTCAATTATTCATATAGTTTTAAGGTTAAAACTAAAGTTAATAATTTGCTACAAATTATAATCGAATAAACATAAAACCTTAGGCTAAATTCTAGTTAATTGAATCTAAGGCGGATCCGAACGTGCAGTGGACTATCTACGGAGAGACTACATTTGGAGTCCTAAACTTGTTCTTGTTCGGTTCGGGAGCAGCTAGGGAGGGCACGCTACAAATGTATGCATCCTAACTTATGCTAATTGTTATGTGACAATTAATTTGGATTCCTGGCTTTATGGTTTTTCCGCATGAAATATATATGCTTTATATGTATCATAACTTAACAGGAATCGTATAATTTTATAGTGAATTTCGCATGTAAACGACGTTTTAAAATTTTGACTAAAATCAGAGATGTGATGCCGAACCCAGAATTCCCAAATTCGAAGCCTAACTATGACTTTTCGGAGGTTTTAGTTTTCTAACGCAAAATTTATAATTTTTTGGATGTTAAATTAAATATTTGCGATTCTTGTTTGTAAATCTTGAATCTATGATTGACCTACTGTATATATTTAACAATTTTAATGCCTAAGCTTGTTAATTATACAACCTAATTTGTAATTGTAATTAATTTGTTGAAATTCGAATAATTTAGAATTTGATTTGATTTTCATAATTAATTAGCAATTTAATTAGGAATCCATGATTAAAATCCACCATAAAATTTGTTAAAATTGAAAAGTTTTAAATTTTATGACCTAGATTTGAATCCATGAAAATAAATCGAAAATTAAATTTGAATAATAAATTTTCGATTTTTCGCCCTAAATTTATGAAATTAATATGATTTATTAATTCGTCTATAAATTTAAATAATAAAAGATTTGATTTTTATGAAATCCATTCACAAATCTTGCACGCACGAAGCAATGGAAGCTTAGTGTTACCCTTAAGGGGTGTTGTATAGTGCGGGCATGCGACGACGAGCAAGGGAGCTCGTCGCCCATGCGGTACGAATGCAACGAGCAAGGGCGTGGCACAAGAGCGCAAGGCAGCAGCCCTGCCTAGCATCGAGTGCTGCGAGTGTAATACCCCGAAATTTTAAACTCGATTTATTAAAATTAAAAATATTTATTAACTTGATTTCGTTTTAAATAAATTACGAATAATCGAATTTTGTTATTTTAATCGTTTTTACGATTTATTTTAAACGATAAAATTATGAACGAAAATTTAATTATTTTTCTTTAACGACACTTATATACGAATTTATTTATTTAAACTTTTCTATTTTTATAAATTTCTAAAAGTTACAATAAATTTCTGAATTTTTGGACCTAATATTGTGAAATTACAAAAAAAAAAGAAGCCTTTGGAATAGCAAGATTCCATTTTGCTCCTCTTCCCTTGCTTCCCACGTACAAAGCAAGGAGCCTTCCTTCCCCTTTTCCTCTCAATTCAGTCCAAATGCAAATGCTTGGACCCCAAGTGCACTCCCTTGTTCATCACACCTTCCATATACAAATTCAGAAAATTAAGGTGAAATTTCAACAACAAACAAAACTCAATTTCAATTTCAATCTCAAAAACCAAATTTAATTTCAATTTTCTCTCCTCTTTTTGTTCCCTGATTCGGACCAACCACCACCACCACCAACGACCACCACCGAAAGCACCAAACCACCACTCATTCCCCTCCTATCCCGACCACCAGCGCGCCGCCCAACCACCCCTGCCCCACTGTCTATCTCCGTTCACCACCACCGCACTCCCCTGCCTCCTTCTTTCTTTCTCCTCTTTCGCCCCACGCCACCACCACAACCACCACAACACCAGCACCACTCTACTCCTCTGACCACCATCAACAACCACGTCCACCAAACCACCGCCCAGAACCACCCCGTCGTCCCCCCCTCTCCCTCGCACCTTCCCCTCCCCTGTTTCCCCTGTTTCGCAAAGCACCACCCCCCATCCCCTTAACTGCTCCACCTCCGCTAAACCACCTCCACCATCGCCGTCGAAATCCCCGGCGAAGCCCAGCCCAGCCCAGCCTCCACGCCCTCTTCCTCTCTCCTCCCCTCGTGCTTCCCCTGTTTCTCTCGCTTCCCCTTCCCCAGTCGTGACTCAACCCAAAACCACAACAAAATAAAATCAGAATCTTTGGCCTTGTTTTATTCTTCTCAAACCTATATTAAATTGGGCCAACTAACCATTTGGGCCTTTGGTAAGACCAATCTGAATTTTCAGATTTTAAATTTAGCAATATTTATGTTTTAATAGTTTTTATGATATAATTATTTACTAATAAATTGATTTTATTTTCAGGTTTAATTATCAAATATCGATTTTACTAAAATAAATTACTTAGCCTGAATTAACAAAAACGGAATTTTTAATATTATTTACATGAAAATCAATTATAAAATATATATGTATTTCGATTGAAAATTCGATTAATAATAACATTTTCGTTAAATTTCGAAAGTATAATTTTATTAAAAATTCGTTATTTATATTAAAACTCGTTATTTATAAAATTCATTACTTATAAAATTTATGATTTTATAAAATATTGATTTTAAATTATATTATCGATTTAACTAAAATAAGTTACTAAATGGATTTATCAAGGACAAAATTCAAATAAGATTTTCGTGTAAATTAATTAAGGAAAAAATATATATTTCGATTGAAATTTCAATTAATTGGCGTTTAATTATATTTTCATTAAAACTATGAAATTATATATATATATATATATTTTTTAACATTATTATTAGAAATTGGTTAATTATAAAGTTTCGAAATTATTAAGTTAAATTATTTATCAATTTGGTACTAATTCAATTATTTAATATTTTTAAAGAAATTGGACTCGGAGCTCAGGACGAATGAACCAACGAAAATCCTTAGCAAAGTCGTGGAAGTGAGGTAACGGCTATTGCTAGTACCCGCAATCCTTATAAATGTATTATGAAATTATGACCTTATGATTGAATTTAAGAATTAAATGTTTTGATGTGTTTTATGGATTGTGGGATGAAATATGATTTGTTTGAATTGTTTATTATAATATGATTTGATTGAGTTTTCTCATAAAATTATGTTGATGAAATGCTTTGAAAGAAATGATATGTTTATTGATCCCAGGATCAAAATGATGTTTTATGAGCTAAATGAGTTATGTTATTTCGAATTGAATTACAAGCCAAGGCTTGGTAAAATTACATACAACATGATAAATGAAAGTGAAAGATCTGGTTTGTCTGGCGGTATATAAACTACCATCTTCCTATCTACCGGTCATGCATGTACCACGGACACCTGTCCACCCATGGATTACGAGCCCAGGCTCCCATGGTTTATGAGCCCAGGCTCAGGGCCCAGGCCCATGTTACGATGATGAGCCCAGGCTCTTATGGGCCCAGGCCCAGTGGAGAATTCCTTCACGGTTCGTACTTGCCGACAACTAGCATGTTAAATTGCAAAGTTTATGAATGAATTGAATATGATGTTTTATTAAATGTTTTACTTATTCTATTCTCCCTGTGTTATTAAATAAAATGAATTGAAATGAATTTACGCTGCTAGAATAGTTCGTTACTGAGTCTTCGGCTCACCGTTTTGTTTTCTGTTTTAGGTACTGATGGGGACGATGGACACGAGTAGTGGCGAGGAATTCACGTTAATAGTATTCACCTAGTTTATGCTTAAAGTTTTAATAGTTTTAACTAAAGACTTTTAGTAAGTTATGCACTTTTATTTTGATAATATAAAGGATTATTATATATATTTTGGAGTATTTAAAGGCTTATGATTGATGTTTGCCTTGTAATTTCCGAAAAGGAAGTTACGGCTGGTAATGTCCCGACCAATTAGGTTAATTCCGCTGCTAATTATGCTTTAATTATTGAATTAGAGGTCGGGGCGTTACAGTTTGGTATCAAGAGCAAAGGTTCTGGACCATAAGTGCTAAACCTTACGGGTTTTCGCACGAATAGAATTCATTAGGCTTTAAGTAAAGAATTTTAAGGAATGAGTTAAAAAGAATTTTCTAAAATCCTGCTAAGTTAAAATGAATATGAGTGTGAGTGTAGGAACGGGATCAAAGGGTTTATTTTATATTATTATTTCGCTTCAATCTGATAAGATATGTTATGCAGAATGTCGACCATTGATGCTATCATCGATGTTACCAACGGAGCTCGCAACGAGCTGTTAGGTTATGATACATATGACAATTCATAAATCATGCGGAAAAACCATAAACCCAGGAAAACATATTATTTACACATAATCATTTAGCATAGATTAGATGCATACTCTTTGTTGCGTGCCTTCCCTAGCTGCGCCCGAACAGAACAAGAACAAGTCTTTAGGACTCCAAGTGTCGTCCCTCCGTAGATAGTCCACAGCACGTCCGGATCCGCTTTAAGATTGACCAACTAGAATCGCCCTTAAGGTACTATTATTTTCGGCACTTTATAGGCAAATGTGTGACTGAATTTTTCTCTCAAAAACTCACTTTGAATACTTTGAAACTTGTGTTATAAATTGTGAGCCCTAGCCTCATATTTATAGCGGTATGGAAAGGGAATCGAAATCCTATTCAGATACAAATTAATTAAACCTAGAATCCTACAAGAACTCTAATTTAATTAATTTATCAAATAGAATTAGGAATTTAATCATTAACCGAACTCTGCATGTTTTAGGAAACGTGCACGAACACAAACACTTGCACACACACGCACGGCAGCCACGATGGGCCCCATGCGTGCGCGCGAGCAGCAGCCCACTCAGCGCCCGCGCGCGCTGCGCGCTGCGCGCTGCGCGCAGCCTGCTGGGCCTGGCCTTGCGCTGGGCCTGGCGTGGCTGTTTGTGCGGCGCGCTTGGCTTGCTGGGCGATGGCCTGGCTTCGTGCTGGGCCTCGTCCGGCAGGCCTCGTCCGATGCTTATTCGTACGATGCGCTTCCAATTAAATTTTCCGATTCCGGAATTCATTTCCGATACGAACAATATTTAATATTTCCGATTCCGGAATTAATTTCCGTTTCGAACAAATATTTAATATTTCCGTTTCCGGAATTATTTTCCGATTCCGGTAATATTTCCGATTCTGACAATATTTCCGTTTCCGGCAATATTTCCGATTCTGGCAATATTTCCATTTCCGATAATATTTTCCGACACGTACCATGTTTCCGTTTCCGGCAACATCTACGACTTGGATAATATTTATATTTCCGATACGATCCATATTTCCGTTTCCGGCAATATCATCGTTTCCGGAGTATTCATTCCTTGCCTGTGACGATCTTAGCTCCCACTGAAACCAAGATCCGTCGGTTCCGAATATTCATAGATGGAGTATTTAATGCTATTAAATACTTGATCCGTTTACGTACTATTTGTGTGACCCTACGGGTTCAGTCAAGAGTAAGCTGTGGATTAATATCATTAATTCCACTTGAACTAAAGCGGCCTCTAGCTAGGCATTCAGCTCACTTGATCTCACTGAATTATTAACTTGTTAATTAATACTGAACCGCATTTATTAGACTTAACATAGAATGCATACTTGGACCAAGGGCATTATTTCCTTCACGAGCATCATGTTCACGATGATAACGACATTACTCACGAGGAGTATGTCCATGTTAATGGCCATGAGGAAAGGATGGAACGATTGGAAAATGTGAGTGCAATGTTGGCCGAATTAGTCCATGATTCTCGGAAAAAGAAAGATGTTAGTAGGAATGAGAGCGCAACGATGTTCAAGAACTTTTCGTCACTCAACTCACCATCCTATGATGGCAAGCCTGATCAAGTTGAATTCGAGGATTGGATAAGTCGCATTGATCAGTTGTTTGGAACCCTGCAGTGCCCTGAGAAATGGAGAGTTGATTTCGCAGTGTTTTACTTGACGGGTCAAGCAGGATTATGGTGGAAAGTTAACAAGGAGCGAAAGAAGGGGCCTGGATTTGGTTGGAACGAGCTACAAAAGTTAATGAGAGACAAGTTTTATCCACCATCCTTGAGGAAACAAAAAGAAGATGAATTTCTACACTTGCAACAAGGAACAATGAGCGTGTTGGAATACGCAAATAAGTTTATGGAGTTGTCAAGGTTTGCACCAGACTTGGTGTCGACAGAGCAGTCCAGGATGAACCGTTTTGAGCGAGGTCTGCACCTTAAGTACCAGGATAGGTTGTCCACTCAGAGGTTTACTTCATACCAGGATATGGTTGATATTGCAGCTAACGTAGAGCGAGTGGTACTGCTTCGAGAAGCGAAGAATGTTGGGTATAAAAGGAGGAATGAAAACCAGAGTCAAGGAGGAGCAAAGAAGCCTAACCAAGGCTATCAGGGAAACCAAAGGAGGAACGATGTTGGAAACAAAGGACAAGGTTATCGTGGAAACCAGAATAATAGGGCACAAGAATGTGCCAAGTGTGGGAGAAGAGGCCACATCGAGAGTGAATGCCGTGTAGGATCGAACACTTGTTTTCGATGTGGGAGCCATGATCATTACATCAGAGATTGTCCGAAGCAGGTAACCCCAACCACGAGAGGACCAGTTTCAACTAACAACGATCGTGGTCGGAACAACAACAACACAGGAGGTTCAAACCGCAACCCACCCCGACCACCGCCAGCTGGAAGAGTTTTTGTGATGAGACAGGTTGAGGCAGATGAGAATGATAATGTTATCACCGGTACCTTCTCTATCCATTCTTTACCAGCCCATGTTCTTTTTGATTCTGGAGCTTCACATTCCTTTATTTCTCCATTGTTTGCAAAATATTTAAATTTGAAACCATGTTGTGACTTTCATGCTATGAGTGTTTCCCTTCCTAGTGGAGAAATTGTGAAATGTAGAACCATGTATAAGGATTGCCCTATTATAATAGAGAAAGTTGAGTTTCGAGCAGACCTAATAGCTTTTGACCTATCTGAATTTGATGTAATCTTGGGAATGAATTGGTTGACTAAGTATGAAGCTAACCTAAATTGTTCGAGGCAAAGTGTGACCCTTATAACGCCAGGTGGAGCTAGAGTTTCATTCCATAAGTTAGTAAGAAAACCAACGATTCAAATTGTCCATGCTTTGAGAGCACGTAAAATGATTGAGAGTGGTTTATCTGGTTATCTGTGTAGTGTTATTGACTTAAATACCTCTGGACCTTCCATTACCGACATACTTGTTGTTTGTGAGTACCCCCATGTTTTTCCAGAAGAAATACCTAGTATGCTCCCACCAAGAGAATTAGATTTCAGCATTGAATTAATTCCAGGATCCACCCCTATTTCTAAGGCACCATATAGAATGGCACCAGCTGAGTTACAAGAATTAAAGAAACAATTAGATGAGTTACTTGAAAAAGGATATATTCGACCTAGTGTTTCACCTTGGGGAGCTCCTGTCTTGTTTGTGAAGAAAAAGGACGGAACTATGAGGCTATGCATAGATTATCGAGAGTTAAACAAGATTACTATTAAGAATAAGTATCCCTTACCCCGTATTGATGATTTGTTTGACCAACTTCGAGGTGCAAAAGTGTTTTCTAAGATTGATTTGAGGTCAGGTTACCATCAACTTCGAATTAAACACGAGGATATTCCAAAGACAGCCTTTAGAACTCGATATGGTCACTATGAGTTTGTTGTGATGCCTTTTGGGTTAACCAATGCGGCAGCTGTATTTATGGATTTAATGAACCGTATTTTTAAACCATACCTTGATAAGTTTGTAGTTGTTTTCATTGATGATATTTTGGTATATTCTAAGAGTAATGAGGAACACGAGGAGCATCTGAGAAAAGTGTTAGATATGTTGATTGAAAACCACTTATATGCTAAGTTGTCAAAATGTGAATTCTGGCTTAAGGAAATATCATTTTTAGGATATATTATCTCTGAGAAAGGTGTATCTGGTGATCCTGAGAAAATAAAAGCAATTGTGGAATGGTCTAGACCAACTAATGTACCTGAAGTACGGAGTTTTATGGGTTTAGCTGGATACTATCGAAGATTCGTTCAAGATTTTTCTAAGGTTGCCTTACCCATAACCCGATTAGTTAGAAAGAATACCAAATTTGTGTGGAATGATGATTGTGAATGTGCATTTCAAGAACTTAAGAAACGTCTTAACATTGCCCCTATTCTTACCCTTCCATCTGGAACTGACGGATTTGTAATCTATAGTGATGCTTCTAAGAATGGGTTAGGATGTGTCTTAATGCAAAACGGAAAAGTTATAGATTATGCTTCACGCCAACTCAAAATTCATGAAAAAAATTACCCTACCCATGACCTCGAACTTGCAGCTGTTGTTTTTGCCCTCAAAATTTGGAGACATTATTTGTATGGAGCTTCGTGTCAAATTTTCATGGACCATAAGAGTCTTAAGTACATTTTCACCCAAAAAGAACTCAACATGAGACAACGTAGGTGGTTAGAACTTCTTAAAGATTATGACCTTGATGTTCAATACCATCCCGGAAAGGCTAACGTTGTTGCAGATGCATTAAGTCGGAAGTCTCACCTAAATTCTATCCTAACTTTCTCCCGAGTCAACCAAGATGATCTACAAAAGATGGAAATTGAGTTTATCAAAGGAGATGCTTGCTTGAATGTGTTGGTAATGAAACCAACTTTGATTGATGAGATTAAGGAAGCGCAATGTAAGGACTTGCAATTAGAAAGAATAAGGAGTGAATTGGAAAATGGGAAGTCACCTGGTTTTGTCATTCAAGAGGATGGCACGTTAAGGTTTCAGGGAAGATTATGTGTGCCTAATGATGAGAAGTTGAAAAAGAGAATTTTAGAAGAAGCTCATAGTTCTCCATACTCGATTCACCCTGGAGGAAATAAGATGTATAAGGATTTAAGGCAAGTGTATTGGTGGAGCAACATGAAGCAAGAAGTGGCAGAGTATGTGGCTAAATGTTTGACATGTCAGAGAATCAAGATCGAGCATCAAAGACCAGCAGGTTTGTTGCAACCTCTGGATGTGCCAGAATGGAAATGGGATTCAGTTTCAATGGATTTTATCATAGGTTTACCAAGATCAACCAAGGGAATGAATGCTATTTGGGTCATTGTTGACCGATTAACAAAGTCAGCGCATTTCTTAGCCATGAAGAACAATTCGAGTTTAGATCAACTTGCTGAACTATATGTGAACACCATTGTGCGGTTGCATGGAGTGCCTAGTTCGATCGTTTCTGATCGTGATACGAGGTATCAATCAACCTATTGGAAAGAATTGCAGAAAGCTCTTGGGACGAACTTAACTTCAGTACCGCATTTCACCCAACGACTGATGGACAAACATAACGTACCAATCAAATTGCCGAGGATATGTTGAGAGCATGTATTTTGGATTTTCAAGGAACCTGGGAGAAGTTTCTACCTATGGTTGAATTTTCGTACAACAACAGTTATCAGGCCACTATTGGTATGGCACCGTATGAAGCATTTTATGGAAGGAAATGTCGAACACCATTATGTTGGAGTGATATCGATGAGGCACGTGTTATAGGACCAGAGTTGATTCAAGAAACTATTGACAAGATTCGTTTAATCCAATCAAGAATGATGGCAGCGCAAAGTAGGCAAAAGAGTTATGCGGACCAACGCAGAAGACCACTAGAGTTTGAGGTTGGAGATCACGTGTTCTTGAAAATTTCGCCAACGAAAGGAATAATGAGATTTGGTCAAACAGGGAAGTTGAGCCCAAGATACATCGGGCCATATGAGATACTAGAAAGAGTAGGTGCAGTAGCATATCGACTAGCTTTACCAACCGACTTGGAAAAGGTGCATAATGTGTTTCACGTGTCGATGTTAAGAAAATATGTTCCTGATCCTAGCCATGTGATTACGCACGAACCCTTGTTATTGCGAACTTACGAGGAGAAACCAATTGAAATTCTAGAATGAAGAGAGAAACGACTTAGAAGCAAAGTAATTCCAATGGTTAAAGTCTTGTGGGCCAATCACTTGACATCTGAAGCTACATGGGAAGTCGAAGCGCAAATGAGATCGAAATATCCCCAGTTATTCGTTTCGAAACGATAAGATGTATGAATTTTAATATACTATTTGAATGATTATGTTATAATGTTATTCCGCCATGTTTGTCTAGCGAATAGAACGATTAAGTATGAATTATATGATTCTATGAATAGCTAGTTCGACTGAGCTCCAGTTTCAAGGACGAAACTTTTTCTAAGGGGGTAAGGATGTAATACCCCGAAATTTTAAACTCGATTTATTAAAATTAAAAATATTTATTAACTTGATTTCGTTTTAAATAAATTAGGAATAATCGAATTTCGTTATTTTAATCGTTTTTACGATTTATTTTAAACGATAAAATTATGAACGAAAATTTAATTATTTTTCGTTAACGACACTTTTATACGAATTTATTTATCTAAACTTTTCTATTTTTATAAATTTCTAAAAGTTACAATAAATTTCTGAATTTTTGGACCTAATATTGTGAAATTACAAAAAAAAAAAATGCCTTTGGAATAGCAAGATTCCATTTTGCTCCTCTTCCCTTGCTTCCCACGTACAAAACAAGGAGCCTTCCTTCCCCTTTTCCTCTCAATTCAGTCAAAATGCAAATGCTTGGACCCCAAGTACACTCCCTTGTTCATCACACCTTCCATATACAAATTCAGAAAATTAAGGTGAAATTTCAACAACAAACAAAACCCAATTTCAATTTCAATCTCAAAAACCAAATTCAATTTCAATTTTCTCTCCTCTTTTTGTTCCCTGATTCGGACCAACCACCACCGAAAGCACCAAACCACCCCTCATTCCCCTCCTATCCCGACCACCAGCGCGCCGCCCAACCACCCCTGCCCCACTGTCTATCTCCGTTCACCACCACCGCACTCCCCTGCCTCCTTCTTTCTTTCTCCTCTTTCGCCCCACGCCACCACCACAACCACCACAACACCAGCACCACTCTACTCCTCCGACCACCATCAACAACCACGTCCACCAAACCACCGCCCAGAACCACCCCGTCGTCCCCCCTCTCCCTCGCACCTTCCCCTCCCCTGTTTCCCCTGTTTCGCAAAGCACCACCCCCCATCCCCTTAACTGCTCCACCTCCGCTAAACCACCTCCACCATCGCCGTTGAAATCCCCGGCAAAGCCCAGCCCAACCCAGCCTCCCCGCCCTCTTCATCTCTCCTCCCCTCGTGCTTCCCCTGTTTCTCTCGCCTCCCCTTCCCCAGCCGTGCCTCAACCCAAAACCACAACAAAAGAAAATCAGAATCTTTGGCCTTGTTTTATTCTCCTCAAACCCATATTAAATTGGGCCAACTAACCATTTGGGCCTTTGGTAAGACCAATCTGAATTTTCAGATTTTAAATTTAGCAATATTTATGTTTTAATAGTTTTTATGATATAATTATTTACTAATAAATTAATTTTATTTTCAGGTTTAATTATCAAATATCGATTTTACTAAAATAAATTACTTAGCCCGAATTAACAAAAACGGAATTTTTAATATTATTTACATGAAAATCAATTATAAAATATATATGTATTTCGATTGAAAATTCGATTAATAATAACATTTTCGTTAAATTTCGAAAGTATAATTTTATTAAAAATTCGTTATTTATATTAAAACTCGTTATTTATAAAATTCATTACTTATAAAATTTATGATTTTATAAAATATTGATTTTAAATTATATTATCGATTTAACTAAAATAAGTTACTAAATGGATTTATCAAGGACAAAATTCAAATAAGATTTTCGTGTAAATTAATTAAGGAAAATATATATATTTCGATTGAAATTTCAATTAATTGGCGTTTAATTATATTTTCATTAAAACTATGAAATTATATATATTTTTTTAACATTATTATTAGAAATTGGTTAATTATAAAGTTTCGAAATTATTAAGTTAAATTATTTATCAATTTGGTACTAATTCAATTATTTAATATTTTTAAAGAAATTGGACTCGGAGCTCAGGACGAATGAACCAACGAAAATCCTTAGCAAAGTCGTGGAAGTGAGGTAACGGCTATTGCTAGTACCCGCAATCCTTATAAATGTATTATGAAATTATGACCTTATGATTGAATTTAAGAATTAAATGTTTTGATGTGTTTTATGGATTGTGGGATGAAATATGATTTGTTTGAATTGTTTATTATAATATGATTTGATTAAGTTTTCTCATAAAATTATGTTTATGAAATGCTTTGAAAGAAATGATATGTTTATTGATCCCAGGATCAAAATGATGTTTTATGAGCTAAATGAGTTATGTTATTTCGAATTGAATTACAAGCCAAGGCTTGGTAAAATTACATACAACATGATAAATGAAAGTGAAAGATCTGGTTTGTCTGGCGGTATATAAACTACCATCTTCCTATCTACCGGTCATGCATGTACCACGGACACCTGTCCACCCATGGATTACGAGCCCAGGCTCCCATGGTTTATGAGCCCAGGCTCAGGGCCCAGGCCCATGTTACGATGATGAGCCCATGCTCTTATGGGCCCAGGCCCAGTGGAGAATTCCTTCACGGTTCGTACTTGCCGACAACTAGCATGTTAAATTGCAAAGTTTATGAATGAATTGAATATGATGTTTTATTAAATGTTTTACTTATTCTATTCTCCCTGTGTTATTAAATAAAATGAATTGAAATGAATTTACGCTGCTAGAATAGTTCGTTACTGAGTCTTCGGCTCACTGTTTTGTTTTCTGTTTTAGGTACTGATGGGGACGATGGACACGAGTAGTGGCGAGGAATTTCACGTTAATAGTATTCACCTAGTTTATGCTTAAAGTTTTAATAGTTTTAACTAAAGACTTTTAGTAAGTTATGCACTTTTATTTTGATAATATAAAGGATTATTATATATATTTTGGAGTATTTAAAGGCTTATGATTGATGTTTGCCTTGTAATTTCCGAAAAGGAAGTTACGGCTGGTAATGTCCCGACCAATTAGGTTAATTCCGCTGCTAATTATGCTTTAATTATTGAATTAGAGGTCGGGGCGTTACAGCGAGCAAGTGGGCGGGATGGGCGAGTGGGAAAGGAACCAGCACAACGCATCGTGCACGTGGGCAGCGATGGCTGGCTCGTCCAGCTGCGTTGCCCAGCAGCGTGCCTCGGCAGTAGGCGAGTGGGCTGCGCGCAAGCGTGGCTTGCTGGGCTTGTTGTGTTTGCGCGTGGTCGCTCGGCCTTTGCGGTACGATCAGTCGAGTGGCATGGGCTGCTGCTAGTTGGACTCGACGAGGCATGGGCGCGAGCCCATGGCCTCGTCTTGACCCGATTGGTTCGTTTTAATTTAATTTTTATTTTCAGTTGGAAAAACGATTTTAATTAAATTTAAAATTTATAATTTAATTTTTTCTCGGAATTTAATTTTGAATAATTTAATTATTATAAATTTTATTTATACTAATTATTTTACTAAAATTAAAACCTTGATTAATTGTAAATTAATTAATTTAATAAACTGAAAATAAATTAAAGGATTTAAATAATAATTTATATGAGCTTTAAATTTTAATTAAATTTGTATGTTTCCGGTTGGACTAGGAAATACAATTTTATGTTTAAAATTAGTAAAGCATGTAAATTTCTTGGTTTAAGTGGGAGCGTTTTAGTCATAAACTCTTGATTAGGTCTACATTCCTTTAAGGTTAAAACAACTCGATTAGAATTAATAAGGATAGAATAATTTGTAGATTATTGGAAGCCTTGATTAATTGCTGCAAATATTTATGTGATGCATAATATGTTCTACTAACCAGCTATGTGGGCCATCCATTGATAAATGAATGGGTGAATGGTATATTGTAAATGAACTGTTTTGTAGGTTATGGAAAGCGACTAGTATGGCACAAATAGGATAGAAAATATGGTATGCGTACCATTAATTTAAATGTAATATTGGTCTAAAGTACCAAAGTTTTATTGCTTTAAATATGGTCTGAGTACCATCAAATAGTTGTAATTAGTTTCAATTATAGCATATCCTATTTGAAGAAAATGGCGCCTCTTATGGTGAAATTCAAGACGGAGTTTGAAGTTAAAGCTTCAAGATAAAGTCGGGCCATACTAGATCACATTTATATCTTATGCATGCTTTAAGTTATTTATTGCTTTAAATATGTCTTAATTATGCATGAGATTATGGCTTGATTATGTTGCATGATTAAGGATTTTAGTTCACTTAAAATCTAACCAACATAGTAAGAGCTTTAAGTTCCAAACTTTAAAAATTGAGTTAAAAGGTGCCATGCCAAAATAACACTTACTTGGATAACCTTTACATCAATCTTAGTAATAGTTTTCCGCCATAGCGAGGTGTTACTTATTGATCCTAAAGGGATAAGGTACACAAATAATTGTGAGTACATGTTAGTTTTGGTGAAACTCAACAATATAAGTAAGGAGTCCTTTTATGTCGTGGCAAATGAGATAGGTTTACCTAATAAGATCTTAGACGTACCTATCAACCAAGAGTAGTTTCTAGACTATTAGCAAAGGCTTTGCTTACCTAAAATATTTTAGAATTGAGTCTAAATACATAATGTGCTTAATTCTTTAATGATTTAAGGATCTTGGATTGTGAGGGGGTCGAAAAAGCACGAGGCTAATGCGTGACCTCGTCCCTCGTGGGTGTGACGATTCTTTTTATTCAATCAAGTGTAATTGGATTTCCTGTGAGTTTACACCCAATTGACTAGTAATATAGGATTCACCATTCAGTTTTTAACGACAATGAGAAAAACTGACAAAACCCGGTTATCGTGACATAAAGGGAGTGCAATTATGTTTGACCACGACGGCCGTAGGTTCCCTTGTGATCCCTGGTGTGGGGATCTCTCAACATACACCCGCAAGGTAGAGATTGAGGGTTCGGGGGACTGTAACTACCGAGAGGAGTACTTCGCTCGTCGATAACTCCAGAGGCAGGATATCTCTACTAGCTCAGCATAAATAATTGAAGGGACATGCGTTAACTATTAAACTAATCTGAGTTGATTTTAGCAATATGCAACATATAATACTAGATCGATCGCTATTATCTGATTTAGATTGCATTAAGGGACCTTGCATGATAATCCAATTTCCCAAAAATATTATATTTGTTAGGCGTGATAGAACAATCAGATTTAGTTAGTTTAACAGTTCATAAAAAGGGCGAGGAAAGCAGTTAAATCATCAAAAAGGGACACATTACGATGCACCCTTGAGAGGTGCGTCACGGTTCTCAGAAAACTAACCACTTTGACTTTGCTATTTCTCCTTTTTATTTAACGAATCTCAATTATGGGACAGGATACGTTCTGTTCGATTTATGGATCGATTGCGACAGAACGCGTGAACAGTTTCGCAGCGTGAGGCTTAGGCTAAGGGTTGGAGTCAATACTCAGAATATAATTGTGTTGTGTGTGTTCTTTTCACGTCGAATTTGGGGCTGTATTTATAGGGAAGAGTTCGTGGAAAGATAGAATTGCAGAGTTCTAATCCACAAAGAATTAGGAAAAAACACGTACCCAGGTATTTTCAGCGCCCAGGGCTGGGCGTCAAAGATTTCGGCGCCCAGCTCTGGGCGTTGAAAATAGGATCCAGGCAATTTCAGCGCCCAGGGCTGGGCGTTGAAATTGCTGTTTGGGCCGTTTCTTTGTCAGATTCGGATTCCTGAAATCCGTAGTGTTTGAGACTTAATCGAGTCTTTTAGTGCGTATCAATTTCATGACGGAATGCGTCTGGGCCCGTTACGAACTCTAGGCTCGTTAGGATTTTAATTAATACGTAACTCTTATTTCCGAATCATATTAGGAATAGGATTCTCGCAGTTTTCTATCTCATTTAGGGTTTATGTTGGAATGCAACACCTAATTCTGACAGGTTTCTATCCTTTATGATTTGCCACTTTTAGAAGCTACATTTTACGGCAGTTACTATTTTTAGCAGGTTTCCATAAATAGCAGTTTTCGGGTGAAATGAAAAGGGAAATTGAGATTCGTTTGTTTTATAGGAGATGCGTTGTCAAGTGGAGATTTATGCTTTCATCATCGAACCTTCCCTTTCGGGAATGGGGACAAAAGTAGGTGTCTACAGTTAGCCCCCACTTTGACTGAGTCTTGGAGTAAGACGATGGTCAAAGTATTAGACGGAGTGCGTCGCACAAGCCATGGTGTATGTGACCTGTTTTGCGAGGGTCTCACGAGCCCCCGAGTGATAACATTTGACTTAAGGGTCATCACTTGAAATGTCGACATATCCCTCACGTGTCATTGGGATTTGTCAACGGATAGTATAGAAACTTCCTCACTTTGTCATTGGAAGGATCTAAAGGTGCGTAGAAACTCCCTCACTTTGTCATTGGGAGTAGCTACAGATGTTTTCGAAATCAAAGCTATAAAGTGTAATTGGGCCTGGCCAAGCCCAACCACGAGGTAAAAATGTTTTTAAAGATTCTCATTTTCCGGGCTAGCTAAACGAGAAAACCCCCTTGTTTTTATGGGACGTAAAACGAAGGAAAATCCAGCACATCGCTCTTTTTTTTGGAAAAACGGAAAACCAATCCTTTTAATTTTTGGAAAAAGGGAAAACCGAAAAGTTATCGCTGCAGCGACTAAGGACCTGCGTGGTTAGTGACGCAGACCCCGCCGGCTAAAGATGGCGAGCCTGTCCGCTAAGGGTGGACACCCCGTCCGATAGAAGTGGACGAATCTGTTTTTGAAATTTGAAAATAAGGACCTACGCGGTTTGTGACGTAGACCCCGCCGGCTAAAGATGGCGAACCTGTCCGCTAAGGGTGGACACCCCGTCCGATAGAAGTGGACGAATCTATTTTGAAATTTGAAAATAAGGACCTACGCGGTTTGTGACGTAGACCCCACCGGCTAAAGATGGGGAACCTGTCCGCTAAGGGTGGACACCCCGTCCGATAGAAGTGGACGAATCTGTTTTGAAATTTGTTTGAAAATAAGGACCTACGCGGTTCGTGTCGTAGACCCCGCCGGCTGAAGATGGCGAGCCTGTTTTTAATTTGAAGATTTTATTTTTTCGAAAACTGAGGACCTGCGCGGCTAGTGACGCAGACCCCGCCCGCTGAAGGTGGGCGAGTCCTGTCCGCTGAGGGTGGACGTCCCTGAATTCGTTTTTCTATTTGGAACTCGCGCGGTTCGTGGCTCGATCTTACCCGATCGAGGTGGGCAAGTCCCTATTTCATTTGTTCTTGTGATTTCTTTGAGAATTTCTTTTCTTATTCATTCTCGCAGGAGCGAATTCTTTCGAGGGATGCTCGAGTTTAGTTGCAACCTGAATGTGGGTTGACAACGTGCTTAAACGGACCATTGTCTTGTGGTAATCTTCTTTCATGGTCTTGAGCTAGTCTTTACGGCTCAATTTTGCCACTACTTGGGTCCTTGATTAGGGGACTACGTATAGGTATCAACGGCGGCCTTTGTCTTGAGGTCGTAAACCGGTTTTATTTTTTGAGACATCCAGACACGTAGTCTGGGAATATTGTTTTAACTTTGCATAATATATATTTTCTTTTGAGCCCCCAAGCACTCGTGCTTGACGGTCATTTCTTGTCAAAGGGGTTCCTTGGGGATATGCAATTTGTGATGTCCTTGATCATGTTTGGGATTGTACTCGTAAGTGCGAGCGATCTTTGTAGTGGTGTGCTACTCTTGACAAAGTCGTGAGGTGCGACTTTCAGTAAGGAAATCGGCAATTTTCGAGTCGAATGGATGTGGCAGGGCTTAATAGAAGTTAGGGCCTTTTTTGAGCCTGGGATCATTTTCGGCGCCCAGGCCTGGGCGTTGAAATAATTCACGCCCAGGTGGGGCGTTGAAAGTGTTGTTTGGGCTGGTCTTTTGATGACACAGTTGGCCTCTTGTTCATTCGTTTATTCACTTGGAAGTTCTATGTATTCTCTTTTCTTTTGTTTTTTCTTTTTTAGAACGTGATGATTTTCTTGAGAAGCCTGTAGCCGATTGGTGGACTACGGTGCTTGTCGCTTTGGGGCGGTTATTTTAAGGAACTGTTGCTCTTAAGGCGTACAGTTATTGCGATAGTTGGGCGAGTCTATATGGCCCGAGGAACATACCTTGAGGCGTAAGACTTTGACCGCTCTTGTTGTTATATATTTTTCCTTTTGAACGCGTTCGGGAATGTTCGATACTTAGAATGATGATATGTATGTGCGAACGAGCGTTCATAGAATGGCCATTGTGTGCGGTCCATTAATCAGTTTGCTTGAATCATTTTTTTTGAGCAATGACTGATTTTGAATAGTTTGCTTAGAAGCTTGATAGGGTTCAGGCCCATTCATGAAGTGGGCTCAAACATCGTACCCTTTCGATTGTTCAAACATTTGCTTCGAGATTTTTTTTATTTTGCTATGGTTGTTTCGTAGCTTGGAGCCCCCAAGTATGCATGTTGGGATGCTTCCTTTTGGCGTACGATTTTTGTAGGTTCTTTCGAGAAAGATGCCTTGGGGTTCCGCTCGTGTAGGTGCGTGCTATCCCTTTCGTGGTAGGTAATATTTTGCTACTTTCAATCCTTAATGTAGAAGTCGTGTGGCTTGCATTTTGAATTTGGGCGATAAGTAGTCTTTGCCTCTTTTACACATGTTCTTGGTCGTGCCCGCATTAGCGCAATATGCCTTATTCTCTTTTTTTAGACTTGTACCGTGGGCCGGTTGAACTTATGGTGCGACGTAGGCTTGTGTGGCCTAACCGCGTGTCTTAGAACATTCCTCCAGGTGTTGGAATATCGTCATTATTTTTTGCATTGGAGTACTTCACCACGCCTCGTTTAGGTGTTCGAGCAAGTGTAGCACCTTCCGCATGGGTATGCACGGCTTATTACTTCGTTCGAAGCGAGGATTCATAGGTGTTTCTTTCTTATTTTTATATCTGGGCAAAACTTGGCTAGCAGAAAGAATCAGCGCCCAGGCTGGGGCGTTAAAGATATCGGCGCCCAGCTCTGGGCGTTGAAAATGATTTCTGAGTATATTTTGACAGTTCTTATCCTTGATTTTTTCTCTCGCTTTTGCTTTGGAACGAGGTAGACTGTGTAACGGGCGCTTGTAGGGCGAGCGTTATGTGCAGTAGTGTGATCGGAGTTTTGGTGACTCGCGATTTTCAGTTACCCTTGTTAGTGGGGTGACTTTATATATTCTAAGTAGTGCTTAGAATTTGGGAGGGGTTGTAGCCATTCTAAGGTTCGTTTTACACGATTAAAGCTTAGGATTTAGCCCCTATGACATATGTATAGCATTAGCGTGCTCGTAATTTGTGATGAAATCGTCATTACGAGCATTTTTAGAGTGTTTTTCTCAAGCCTCCAACTGTAGCTACGGGATTGGCTTGGTGCTATAATGCCTTGCATACGTTTTTGTGCATTCATGGTGACATGGATCATGAATAGTTTGAACCAGACTCGTTTAGTGCGAGGTACGTTCGAGTAGTGATTTTGCTACTTCTCTTGTAAATGTCGTATTGTGCGACATTGCCATGGTCAAGGTAGTCACATGTTGTAGTATGCCTTGGCCAAAAGCTAGGTGCCCTTTTTTACCCATAATCATATTTAGAAATCTTTTTGACTCACTTGCAACGTTGAGATAGACGCATACTAAGCTTAAACCAACGACACTTTATTATGTTCGAAGAAGTCTTTAAAAATCATTTGAAAATTATTTAAAATCCGAGTCCTACTGTGTACAATCCGAGGTGTCCTAAGTAGGTTGACTTATAGAAGGGTTCGTACAGGATTACAAGAGTGAATCAAAATACTGTTACGATTTTTGGCATGCTGTCTAAGGATTTGCTGGAAGCCAGGGTGCAGGCGTCAAGATATTACTTGTGCCCGTTTGGCATATGCTTTAGGCTTTTAGGGCCATCTTTTCCAGAATTGTGGGAATATAAACCGTTGTCAAATTAACTTAGATTTACTTGGTGTATGTCCGTACAAAAGGTCAAGGTATACTTAGTTCTTTCCCTAGCTCTTTCACTTCAATTTTTTAGCCCCCAGTTGCTATTATGTCTTCTCATTAATGATGCTTCCAGATTTCGATTTTAGATACCCGTGTCATATGTCCGAGTAGGGTGAGCCTTGGTTAAGTGCCAAGTCCTATTGACAATGTCTAATTTTTTCAAAGGGGATTAGCAAGCATTTGAATTACTATGAACGGGTGCCCTGAGTTCGAAGGAACGATGGGGCGATGCCGTAGAGTAATCTTTTTCATTGCAAGCTTACTGCCTTTACTACTTGTTGGCGATCATGACTGTGTCTAGTGGTGAAAGAAGGTCTTTAAGCGAACGACTATGTCTAGTAGTGAAAGAAAGTCTTTAAGTGAGTTAGTTCGCTTTAGGGAGGGTCAAGTCGAGTACTTTAGAGGTCATGGACGCTTGCGCTAGTCCCCCATTCAATTGAGGCAAAGCGATCTTTTTGAGTCTTGGCTAAGTGCCTACGAGTGTGAGTGCTCCTTCTGGCAAGGGTACGTGCCCTTATTATTTTTCGATGTGTGCTTATTATGGCATCTTGATGACTTGGATTCTTCTTCGTGCTTTCAATTTTTCTTTCGACTTGGATTGCAAGTAATTAAATTTCAATCAGGGACTTCTATTTTTATTCTTGTTTTTCTATAGGCTTTAATATTGGTTGGACCGAATCATGGATTGCCTACGTATCCGCCTTAAATAGATTTAATTTGGAATCAGGTCTTGCGTAGTTCTTAGCCTAGAAAATGGTTTCTTAGAATGCCGATTTTAAACAAGTACGTTCTTAGGTGGAAACATATTATTTGAAACGGTAAAATAAGTGAAGTTTATTATTATTTTAATCTGCTGCTTTGCCGTAGGCCAAAATTTTGTTTATTTGTTTTATTTTTTGAGTACATGTATATTTTTTTTGGTGGTACGTATATCTGAATACGTGCTGTACCCCTCCAAGTGTTCGTTATTTTTCCGTGCATGTGCGGATAAAATGACGAGCACTTCTGGACAAAATTTAGCAAGCAGGGAGATTCAGCGCCCAGGCAGGGGCGCTAAAGATTTCGGCGCCCAGCGGTGGGCGCTGAAAATGTTTTCTGGGCGGATTTTTTTTGGTGCGCTAAATGCTTCTTTTTCTTTTTAGACTAACTTTAGAGGCGCTTTGCGAAGTTTGCTTTTGTATTATTTACATTTTTTGTACTTTTCATTTGTCTTTTTTTTTTTTTTTTTTTTTTAATATTCGTGACTCAAGACGGTTTGAAAGATGGGTTGAATGAGTTGGGATAAGTTGTATAGGTATTGGTCAAGCATGAGGATTATACCTGCTAGGACTCATAATTTGCAGCCTCAAGCTAGTGTCATGAGTTTACATCAACCGAGGCCAATGAGTAGCATGGGGACGGCTCAAGGGTATATCAACATGATGTATTCAAACAAGTTATATGGTCATTATGCTAACGGTGGTGTAATAATGGGTTTGGGCTTTGGAAATAACGGGTATGACGCACGTGTCAATGGCCGTGCGTGGTTTGCGGTTGATAACAAGTTCAAAAACAAGAGTTGAGGTAATGGTTTATTGGGTTATGGCAATGAGAACATGGATGGGTTAAATGAGCTGAACAGGGACCCCAGAGCGAAGGCGTCTAAGAATATACGGGCTGGGAAGGGTAGACATCGTAGAACTTTATGTAGTGTTTGTGGCATGATTTGGATTGGTTGACTCAATTCTTTCCTTCGGTAAATTTCGCACTTTGGGAGGTACGGGCTAAGTATTTCATGGCTCGCTCTTTTCGCTCTCCCCTTTTTTCTTTCTCTTTAAGTATTTCATGGCTCTTTTCGCTCAATTCTTTTTTCTTTAAGTATTTCATGGCTCTTTAAGATGGTTGTGGTCTTTGAGTCATGAGGCGAGACTGAGTGAGCCTCGTCTGGTAGGCCTATAGTGGACCTTTAATTTTAGTAGGGCCTAGGGTGGACCTTTAATTTTAGTAGGCCTAGGGTGGACCTTTTAAATTGTCTTACTTTGCAAGCGTATTTAGTCGTTTCTCAAAATGTGCAAATAGCGTAGATTCAAAATGTTATTTTTACTTTATTGAAATTTAACGAAAGAATTACATCGAAAATAATTTTTTTTGCTTCTTTTCAGATTCCAGTTTTCGGGATTTAATTGGAAGTCGTGATTTAGACTCGAACTTTCATTAATTTTCTGATTATAACCCGTGTATGAATACAAGGAGGTGGCCTAGACTCAAAATAATGACGCGGCGTAAGCCTATAACACTTGACCAAGCAACTCTCAGACTTAGGCTAATTGGACCATAACTTTCGTTGGTTGACACTTCAGATTTTAACCCTTGGGTGTTCATTTGTCATGCGCCATTTTGCTTAATGTTGGCAAGGTAGTTAATTGGGGAGATCGAATTCCTATTTTTGCAAGGCTAGAATCATTAGTGCGGCTTCCCTCTTAGTGTGTATTTCTTTACCCCAATGGTAGCCCTATGGCATGCAGATTTGGGTATTTTCATGGTTGGTCATGTTGCATTCATGGAAAATCTTTTAGTCCGTACTTAGTAGTATTTCAAGGAGCGAGTGGCTCGAGAGGACTATGATAGTCGTGACCCAATGTGATCATAAGCCTTGAGGCCATTAATAATTTTTTGCCAATGGTATTGATACCTTAGGTTCACTTTGGGGGTTGTGCGATCATGAGGAATGATTTCCAGAATGTGACTGTTTCCATTTTGCAAATACTATATGAAGGAAATAATGCCCTTGGTCCAAGTATGCATTCTATGTTAAGTCTAATAAATGCGGTTCAGTATTAATTAACAAGTTAATAATTCAGTGAGATCAAGTGAGCTGAATGCCTAGCTAGAGGCCGCTTCAGTTCAAGTGGAATTAATGATATTAATCCACAGCTTACTCTTGACTGAACCCGTAGGGTCACACAAATAGTACGTAAACGGATCAAGTATTTAATGGCATTAAATACTCCATCTATGAATATTCGGAACCGACGGATCTTGGTTTCAGTGGGAGCTAAGATCGTCACAGGCAAGAAATGAATACTCCGGAAACGATGATATTGCCGGAAACGGAAATATGGATCGTATCGGAAATATGAATATTATCCAAGTCGTAGATGTTGCCGGAAACGGAAACATGGTACGTATCGGAAAATATTATTGGAAATGGAAATATTACCAGAATCGGAAATATTGCCGGAAACGGAAATATTGTCAGAATCGGAAATATTTCCGGAATCGGAAAATAATTCCGGAAACGGAAATATTAAATATTTGTTCGAAACGGAAATTAATTCCGGAATCGGAAATATTAAATATTGTTCGTATCGGAAATAGATTCCGGAAATGGAAATTTAATCGGAAGCGTATCGTACGAATTAGCATCGGACGAGGCTTGCCGGACGAAGGCCCAGCACGAAGCCGGGGCCATCGCCCAGCAAGCATGCGCGCCACAAGCCCAGCCAAGGCAGCGCCCAGGCCTACCGCAAGGCAGGCCCAGCGCGCGCCAAGGGCCACGGCTGCGTGGGCCGTGCTGCGCGGGCTGCTGCTCGCACGCGCATGGGCAGCCCTTGTGGCTGCCGTGTGTGTGTGAGTTTGTGCTCATGCGTGATTCCTGAATCTACAAGAGTCAGTGTATGATTAAATTTCTATTCCTAATTGGATAAATTAATTAAATAGAATTCATGTAGGATTCTAATTCCAATTAATTCGCATCCTACTAGGATTACGATTCCTTTTCCATAACTCTATAAATAAAGGCCTAGGGGTCATAATTTATACACAAGTTTAAAAGTATTCAAAAGTGAGTTTTTTGAGAGAAAATTAAAACACATCTTGCTCATAAAGTGCCGAAATTTTCTAGTACCTTAAGGGCGATTCTAGTTGGTCAATCTTAAGGCGGATCCGGACGTGCTGTGGACTATCTACGGAGGGACGACACTTGGAGTCCTAAAAGACTTGTTCTTGTTCGGTTCGGGCGCAGCTAGGGAGGGCACGCAACAAAGAGTATGCATCTAAATTATGCTATATGATTATGTGTAAATAATATGTTGTCCTGGGTTAATGGTTGTTTCCGCATGATCTATGTAATGTCATATGTATCATAACCTAACAGTGGTATCACGAGCCCCTTATTATTT
Source organism: Spinacia oleracea (assembly GCF_020520425.1). NCBI lineage: Eukaryota > Viridiplantae > Streptophyta > Magnoliopsida > Caryophyllales > Amaranthaceae > Spinacia > Spinacia oleracea. Next base: position 13,523,641 of record NC_079487.1, on the reverse strand, counting down.
TCATAATCTAAATTGCATGAACATGGTTAAATATTACAAATTTGCAAGAATTAAAAGGGGTGATTAATTTTCGTAATTGTTAATTAATTGCAAATTGCGTTTATTTAATTATATGTACGCAGTTTTTCGGCAGTTTCTTCATTACTCATCCGAATTGAGTGATTTTTGTGTCAATTCCGCATGTAAAAGGCATTCTAAAATTTTGACAAAAATAGTATTTTTCTGCCGAACCCAGAATTCTCAAATTCGAAGCCTAACTATGACTTTTCGAAGGTTTTAGTTTTTCGAATGCAAAATTTCGTAAATTTAAGATGTTAAATTAAATATTTGCGATTCCTGTTGATAAATCTTGAATTTTTGATTGACCTACTGCATATGTTTAACAAGTTTGAATGCCTAGTCTTGTTAATTATGCAATCTAATTTGTAATTATGATTAATTTGTTGAAAATTAGAATAATTTAGAATTAATTTGATTTTCATAATTAATTGTAATTTAATTAGAAACCTATGATTAAAAACCACCATAAAAATTGTAAATTTACGATAAATTTTAAATTTTTATGACCTAGACTTGAATCCATATCAATCGGAAATCAATTGGATAATAAATTTTCGATTTTTCGCCCTAAAATTATGAAATTAATAATATTTATTAATTTGTCATTAATTTTAAATATAAATTTTAAATTTTTATGCGATTCGTTCAAATAACTTGCACGCACGAAGCAATGGACGCTTCGTGTTACCCTTAAGGGATGTTGTATAATGCGGGCATGCGACGACGAGCAAGGGAGCTCGTCGCCCGTGCGGCACGAATGCAATGAGCAAGGGCGTAGTGCACGAGCACAAGGCAGCAGCCCTGCCATGTGTCGTGTGCCACGAGCAATGAACGAATGGGCATGGGCGAAGGGCGAGCCAAGGCAGTCGCGTGTGGGCAGCAAGCGAGCTGCGCCACAACGCGCGCTGCCTCGCACAAGTGCGCGCAGCCTCGCGCGCAGCGAGCGCAAGCTCGCGTGCCACGAGCGCTGCGCCCAGCACTGCTCGCGCGCGCAGCGCGCGATGTCGCTCGCCCAGCGAGCGATGTCGCGCCCCAGCGAGCGATGGCTCGCGCGCGCAGCGCGCGATGTCGCTCGCCCAGCGAGCGATGTCGCGCCCCAGCGAGCGATGGCTCGCGCGCACAGCGAGCGAGCCAGCGCGCCCAGCGAGCGATCTCGCGCGCGCGCACTGCGAGCGATAGCTCGCGTGCGATGGGGCGCTGTGCGGAGGCTTGCGATAGGACAGCAGCAGCTATGCGACGAGCGCATGAGCTGCGCGCACATGGCCAGCAATGGCTGTGTGCGTGCGGCCCATGGGCGTGCAACGCATAGGGTGTTTGCGTTACGATTAGATCGTTTTGAATGTTTAATTTGAAAATTTCAGTTCACGTAATTTTAATTAATTTTAAAATTAATAATTTGAATTAATTTCTTGGATTTTAATTTTGAATATTATAATTATAATAAATGGAATTTATTCTAATTATTTTACTAAAATTAAAATCATGAATTAATTTAAATGCGACTGAAATTAAATTAAATTTTTGGATTCAATTATAAATTTATATGAGCTTTAAATTTTAATTAAATTTGTATGTTTCCGGTTAGACTAGAAATACAATTTTATGTTTAAAATTAGTAAAGCATATGAATTTATTGGTTTGAGTGGGAGCGCTTTTTAGTCATAAACTCTTGATTAGGTCTACAAATCCTTAAGGTTAAAACAACTTGATTAGAATTAATAAGGACTGAATAATTGGTAGATTATTGGTGCCCTTGATTAATTGCTGCAAATGTTTACGTGATGCATAATGTGTTTTACTAACCAGCTATGTGGGCCATTCATGATAATGAATGGGTGAATGGTATATATTGTATATGTACTGTTTTGCAGGTTATGAAGTGACTAGTATGGCCCAAATAGGATAGAAAATATGGTCTGCGTACCATTAATTTGAATGTAATTGGTCTAAGGCACCAAAGTTATTTTTCAATTCAAAATGGTCTGCGTACCATCAAATAGTTGTAATTAGTTATAGCTTATCCTATTTGAAGAAAATGGTGCCTCCCACGGAGATTTTCAAGACGGACTTTGAAGTCAAAGCTTCAAGATGAAGTCGGGCCATACTAGATCACAAATATCTTATGCATGTTTTAAGTTATTTATTGCTTTAAATATGTCTTAAAATGCATGAGATCAAAAGCTTGATTATGTTGCATGATTAAGGATTTTAGTTCACTTAAAATCTAACCAACATAGTAAGAACCTTAAGTTCCAAACTTAAAAATTGAGTTAAAAGGTGCCATGCCAAAATATACACTTGCTTGGATATCCTTTACATCAATCTAGTAATAGTTTTCGCTCAGCGAGGTGTTACTTATTGGTCCTAAAGGGGCAAGGTACACAAATAATTGTGAGTACATGTTAGTTTTGGTGAAACTCAACGATATAAGTAAGGAGTCCTTTTATGTCGTGGCAAATTCGATAGGTTTACCTAATAAGTTCTTAGACGTACCTATCAACCAAGAATAGTTTCTAGACTATTAGCAAAAGGCTTTTGCTTACCTAAGATGTTCTAGGATTAAGTCGACAAACTGTGCTTAGTTCTTCAATGATTTTAGGATCTTGGAATCATTTTATTCACACCTGCCGGAACACATAACTTGAATAAAATGCTTAATAAACATTGAATTATGCATGTATGCTAGAATTTAAGTTTATTAAGAGAAACTGTGAATGGTTATTTATTTGTTTATTCTTTTCAATTGTAGTTTTAATATGGCAAACAACAATCAAAACATCATCATGGGTTCTGAGCTTATGGTCAAGCTGAACCTGACAAATTTTCTTGAATGGGAAGCTAAGCTAGTTGAAATAGTCAAACTCAATGGACTTGAGTATGTACTGTCACATCCCATGCCAAGCTACTATGCCAGAGACATGACCCCTGAGAGATTTTACGCCTGGGATGCGGATCTCAAAAAGGTTATGAGTCTCATGCTGAACAATATCCCTGATGATTGGGCTAGAAGGTTTGTAGCCTATGAACCTTTTACGCTCATCAAGAATCTGAGGGATATCTGTCGTGGAAGTACGGAGGACAGGGACCTGAACGTCCATGAGTTGATTGAATCAATGTCTGGTCTAAAGGTTAGTTCTCCCAACAGGTGTTATAGGATGGAGGTCCAAGAAACACATGTTCAGCTCCTTCGCACTAAACAAAGGGTAGGCGTCCCACTAAGGTTCCATGTGGATCTTATGTGTTCATATTTTGATCGCCTAAGTCTACTAGGAACACCAATAAGCGAAAGGATGGCAGTCTCTGTCTTGCTCAATTCACTACACAGTGGGTTTGGTCGCTTCAAGCAACTATACCTAAGTGAACCAAGAGAAGAAACAGTTGCAGAATTTATTCACCTTGTCAGAAAGGCTGAAATAGTACTGGACTGTGAAGCCAAAGATTTACTCAAGGCTAGAAAGAGACCATTCAAGAAAGGTGGAAAGTCCAAGGGCAATGCTAAATCAAAGCAGGACAAGTCCACATCAAGCTGTCTTTATTGTGATGGAATAGGCCATTACAAAAGAGAATGTCCAAAGCTAAAGGAAGATCAGAAGAACGGAACAGTCGTTCCATCTTCAGGTATTTTCGTTATAGACTGTATACTTGCTAATTCAACTTCTTGGGTATTAGATACAGGTTGTGGCTCACACTTATGTTCCAATCCACAGGGACTAAGAAGAAGTAGAAAGTTAAGCAAGGGAGAAGTCGACCTACGAGTGGGAAATGGAGCACGGATTGCTGCATTAGCCGTAGGAACTTACTATTTGTCGTTGCCCTCCGGGCTAGTTTTGGAACTGGAAGAATGTTTCCATGTTCCAAGTCTTACTAAAAACATCATTTCAGTTTCTTGCTTAGATGCTAAGGGATTTTCCTTTATAATAAAAGACAATAGTTGTTCGTTTTATTTTAAAGAGATGTTTTATGGATCTGCTAGATTAGTCAATGGACTTTATTTATTAGATCACGACAAACAAGTATATAACATAAATACCAAAAAGGCCAAAAAGGATGATTCAGATCTCACCTATCTGTGGCATTGTCGATTAGGCCATATAAACTTGAAACGCTTAGAAAGACTTCAAAGGGAAGGAATTCTAGAACCATTTGACTTAGAGGATTATGGTAAATGCGAATCATGTTTACTTGGCAAAATGACAAAGCAACCTTTCTCTAAAGTCGGAGAAAGAGCAAATGAACTATTGGGTTTAATCCATACAGATGTATGTGGACCAATGAGTACAAATGCTAGAGGTGGTTTCAGCTACTTTATCACTTTCACTGATGACTTCAGTAGGTATGGTTATGTCTACCTAATGAAGCATAAGTCTGAATCCTTTGACAAATTCAAGGAATTTCAGAGTGAAGTAGAGAATCAATTAGGCAAGAAGATTAAGGCACTGCGGTCTGATAGAGGCGGTGAATATCTGAGCTATGAATTTGATGACCATCTGAAAGAATGTGGAATTCTATCAGAATTGACTCCTCCTGGAACACCACAATGGAACGGTGTGTCAGAACGGAGGAACAGAACCTTGCTAGACATGGTCAGGTCAATGATGGGTCAGGCCGAACTTCCATTAGAATTTTGGGGACATGCACTAAATACAGCTGCACTCACTATAAATAGAGCTCCGTCTAAAGCTGTCGAAAAGACTCCATACGAATTATGGTTTGGAAAACCTCCAAATGTGTCTTTTCTTAAGATTTGGGGATGTGAAGTATACGTCAAACGATTAATTTCAGACAAACTTCATCCAAAATCTGACAAATGTATCCTTGTGGGCTATCCAAAGGAAACAAAGGGGTATTACTTCTACAATACATCTGAGAACAAAGTGTTTGTTGCTCGAGATGGTGTCTTTTTGGAGAAGGATCACATTTCCAAAATGACAAGTGGGAGAAAAGTAGACCTCGAAGAAATTCGAGTCGAACAACAAACTCTAGAGAATGCTCAAGATGACATTCAGGATGAAACTCAGAGATCTTTAGAAGAATCTGGTGAGAATCATGGTCAATCTAGAAATGTTACCCCGCGTAGATCGCAAAGATATAGATCTCAACCGGAAAGGTACTTAGGTATTTTGACAAACGAGAGCTATGACGTTCTATTACTTGAAAGTGATGAACCTGCGACTTACAAGCAAGCTATGACGAGCCCTAGCTCCAAGCAATGGCAAGAAGCCATGCAATCTGAATTAGACTCCATGTCTGAAAACCAAGTATGGGATTTGGTCGATTTGCCAGATGGCTACCAAGCCATTGGAAGCAAATGGGTTTTCAAACTGAAAAAGGACAAGGATGGGAAACTTGAAGTTTTCAAAGCTAGATTGGTTGCAAAAGGTTACAGGCAAGTCCACGGTGTGGATTACGATGAAACCTTTTCACCAGTTGCAATGCTAAAGTCTATTCGAATAATGTTAGCAATCGCTGCATATTACGATTACGAAATATGGCAGATGGATGTCAAAACTGCTTTCTTAAACGGCGTTTTAACAGAAACTGTGTTTATGACACAGCCTGAAGGTTTTGAGGATCCAAAGAATGTTAAAAAGGTATGCAAGCTAAAGAAGTCAATCTACGGATTGAAGCAGGCATCCAGGAGCTGGAATATACGTTTTGATGAAGCAGTCAGTGACTTTGGTTTCCTCAAGAACGCGGACGAATCTTGTGTATACAAGAAGGTCAGTGGGAGCAAAATTGCTTTCCTAGTATTATATGTCGACGACATACTGCTTATCGGAAATGACATTCCTATGTTGAACTCTGTCAAGATTTGGCTTGGGAAATGTTTTTCGATGAAGGATCTAGGAGAAGCACAGTACATATTGGGCATCAAGATTTACAGAGATAGATCTAAAAAGATGATTGGACTTAGTCAAAGCACTTATATCAATAAGGTGCTTGATAGGTTCAAGATGGCGGACTCCAAGCGAGGCTACCTACCCATGTCTCATGGAATGACTCTAAGCAAGACTCAGTGCCCAAAAACACTTGATGAGCGTAGACGAATGAATGGGATTCCATATGCATCATTGATTGGTTCAATAATGTATGCTATGATATGTACACGCCCGGATGTTGCGTACGCACTCAGTGCTACGAGCAGATACCAGTCAGACCCAGGAGAGGCGCATTGGACTGCTGCCAAGAACATTCTGAAGTACCTGAAAAGGCACAAAGATGACTTCCTGGTCTATGGTGGAGATGATGAATTAATTGTTAAAGGCTATACGGACGCAAGTTTCCAAACCGACAAAGATGATTTCAGATCACAGTCTGGGTTTGTCTTCTGCCTCAACGGAGGAGCAGTAAGCTGGAAAAGTGCTAAGCAAAGCACCATTGCGGATTCTACAACTGAAGCGGAGTACATTGCTGCACATGAAGCAGCAAAGGAAGCTATATGGCTAAGGAAGTTCATAGGAGAACTTGGTGTAGTCCCCTCCATTAAAGGACCAATAGCCCTGTATTGTGATAATAACGGAGCTATTGCACAGGCAAAAGAGCCTAGACACCACCAGAGAGTCAAGCATGTACTTCGTAGATTTCACCTTCTACGAGAGTTCGTTGAAAGAAAAGAAGTCGAGATAAGCAAAATTGGAACTGATGACAACATATCAGATCCATTAACTAAACCTCTGCCGCAAGCGAAGCACAACTCGCACACTGCAGCTATGGGAATCAAGCATATTGGAGAATGGCTTTGATGTCTCTGTTTAATGTTTTAAAGTTTTAGAGTTTAAATCTTTGTAAAACATTATTGGTTAATCATTCACAATAAATGAAAGAAATTCATTTTTCCATTTAATTTGTGGTTTATTAAATGATGAGTCCCTTCAATTTGACGATATATTCAAGATAGACTGTCAGGACCAGTCCTGTGACTAAGAAATGTCTATCAAGTGAACTTGAATGTCAAAGGTTGAAAATGGTCCCTAATCGGAGTTTTCTATAAAATTGGACGCATAGAAAACGTTAGACGATTAGAGTGCAAGATGACTAGTAGTTCTGTTTCTTGAACTATGTGGACATGGCAATGTCATAATCATTTGCATAGATACTTACTTTGGGAAGACTAGTATCGGACAAGACCTATGAAACTTTACTGTAAGAGATGAAAGTCTGTCATAAGTAAATTTCATTAAATTATTAGACACTAAATCCTCAATACCTGAGTGATTTGAGATTACTTGTTTGAGAACTGGTTGCTTTGACGTTGACCAACCGTCGCACCGTAAAAGGAGGCTATAAAGGCAACGCTCAGGTAATCACCTATCAAACGAAGTCTAATCTCAAGATCGCAAGATTGGGATTGTCCTCCCATAAATCGGGATGAGATGCTTAAAAGTTGTACAAGGCCACTCGGAGAGCTAGAAACTGTGAAATGCATGGCCGTGCTCGGATGAATCATAGGCTATGATTATCTGTTTATTTGATCAGTTGAACTCTGAAACCGAGGAACACCTCTGGACATAATAAGGATGACAACTCTTACCTTATGTTCAAGAGCAAGCATCGAGCGACAAAGGAATTAGGAAATGCACACTTGTCCCTAAGGACAAGTGGGAGACTGAAGGAAATAATGCCCTTGGTCCAAGTATGCATTCTATGTTAAGTCTAATAAATGCGGTTCAGTATTAATTAACAAGTTAATAATTCAGTGAGATCAAGTGAGCTGAATGCCTAGCTAGAGGCCGCTTCAGTTCAAGTGGAATTAATGATATTAATCCACAGCTTACTCTTGACTGAACCCGTAGGGTCACACAAATAGTACGTAAACGGATCAAGTATTTAATGGCATTAAATACTCCATCTATGAATATTCGGAACCGACGGATCTTGGTTTCAGTGGGAGCTAAGATCGTCACAGGCAAGAAATGAATACTCCGGAAACGATGATATTGCCGGAAACGGAAATATGGATCGTATCGGAAATATGAATATTATCCAAGTCGTAGATGTTGCCGGAAACGGAAACATGGTACGTATCGGAAAATATTATTGGAAATGGAAATATTACCAGAATCGGAAATATTGCCGGAAACGGAAATATTGTCAGAATCGGAAATATTTCCGGAATCGGAAAATAATTCCGGAAACGGAAATATTAAATATTTGTTCGAAACGGAAATTAATTCCGGAATCGGAAATATTAAATATTGTTCGTATCGGAAATAGATTCCGGAAATGGAAATTTAATCGGAAGCGTATCGTACGAATTAGCATCGGACGAGGCTTGCCGGACGAAGGCCCAGCACGAAGCCGGGGCCATCGCCCAGCAAGCATGCGCGCCACAAGCCCAGCCAAGGCAGCGCCCAGGCCTACCGCAAGGCAGGCCCAGCGCGCGCCAAGGGCCACGGCTGCGTGGGCCGTGCTGCGCGGGCTGCTGCTCGCACGCGCATGGGCAGCCCTTGTGGCTGCCGTGTGTGTGTGAGTTTGTGCTCATGCGTGATTCCTGAATCTACAAGAGTCAGTGTATGATTAAATTTCTATTCCTAATTGGATAAATTAATTAAATAGAATTCATGTAGGATTCTAATTCCAATTAATTCGCATCCTACTAGGATTACGATTCCTTTTCCATAACTCTATAAATAAAGGCCTAGGGGTCATAATTTATACACAAGTTTAAAAGTATTCAAAAGTGAGTTTTTTGAGAGAAAATTAAAACACATCTTGCTCATAAAGTGCCGAAATTTTCTAGTACCTTAAGGGCGATTCTAGTTGGTCAATCTTAAGGCGGATCCGGACGTGTTGTGGACTATCTACGGAGGGACGACACTTGGAGTCCTAAAAGACTTGTTCTTGTTCGGTTCGGGCGCAGCTAGGGAGGGCACGCAACAAAGAGTATGCATCTAAATTATGCTATATGATTATGTGTAAATAATATGTTGTCCTGGGTTAATGGTTGTTTCCGCATGATCTATGTAATGTCATATGTATCATAACCTAACACTATAGTATATTCTTTTTATTGGTGAGAGAGAGTATTGAGGCCGTAGACTCTTAGCAAGGGATGACAATTACATATGGGTGCTTATTGACTTAAATGTTAGGAAGGGAGACTCAATATGGTTTAACCTTTTGACTTGCAGAACGACACCAAGCATTAGGACCGATTCTATGGATAAGACAACTAAGACTTAGGATTTAGATTGTACTTTGGCATAGCCTAGTCTAGACTCGGATTTACTTTTTATTCGAACATTATTTTTCCTTAAAAAACTTCATTCGAACATTATTTTTGAATATTTTGCCCATGTGACATTCATAATTATTAGCATGTTCGGTTTTGATGCCGAGCATTTTCGTCGTAGGAGGCCTAATCAACGACACAAAGAGTTATTTATTTTTTATAAGTCGATTTTAGAATCGAATGCTTTTTCATACGCCCTCGTAGCAATTTTTTACGAAAAGTTTTTTTTACTGCTACGTATACTTCATGCGCGGGCACCGAGGCTGCTGTGCCTGACCAAAAGGCCAGGAAGCAACATCAGCGCCCAACATAGGGCGTGAGAAATGGCGCCCAGCCAGGGGCGTTGAAAATGCGTCCCTGGCTGGTTCTCGTTTTCTGTTTGCGTATATTTTGTTTTTGCGACTTTAATTTTGCGTGCTTGCCTTATAACGTCCTTTACGCGTTGTGCAGCGTTTGTGGGATTCGTTACAGGCCATCCCAAGCGTCGCTTATTTTTGTGGCGATCGTTCAGGTTTGCGGAACACGTATTTCGGTATAACTCTTTGGCAAATTGGTTTATGAATGTTTGGGCAATTTTTAAGGTCGTTGGTTTTTCTAGGACAGTTTGTAACACACAATCATATATTTCGCTACACATAACTAACATTCCAACATGAGGCAATAATAATATGTCATGTAGTTTATGATAGGCTTCTATGGGTAGTTTATTTGCGCCTGGCTTGGTACCGCTTCTATCGTAGATCCAACACATGCCCCGGTCGAGGTAGTGTCTTCAACAGACGAATTTCGCCCAAGAGGCCAACCCGCAAGTGCAAGCCAAGGGGGCATGCAGGCGAGAGGGACCTAATGAGCGAGCGATTGGGTTCGGGATAGGTGTACTACCTGCACAAGTACCGAGTGGGCAACATGCGCGACGTATGCACCCCCCTATTGGCGGAAAAAGGTATCCTTAGTCTCAACTCCCGAGGGAGCCGAGAGTCGTTATGCGGTTCTGCCCGTTCACATTAATATGCTGATTTTCAGGTAGTCCCAACTTGATGGGGAAATAAACGCGGGGTAGGATCGTTTCACCCTTCGGCTATTTTGATTACCTACAAGCACGAGTATTTCCTTCACTATCCCCAGTGGAGTCGCCACTGTGAGGGGGTTGAAAAAGCACGAGGCTAATGCGTGACCTCGTCCCTCGTGGGTGTGACGATTCTTTTATTCAATCAAGTGTAATTGGATTTCCTGTGAGTTTACACCCAATTGACTAGTAATATAGGAGTCTCCATTTAGTTTTTAACGACAATGAGAAAAACTGACAAGACCCAGTTATCGTGACATAAAGGGAGTGCAATTATGTTTGACCACGACGGCCGTAGGTTCCCTTGTGATCCCTGGCGTGGGGATCTCTCAACATACACCCACAAGGTAGAGATTGAGGGTTCGGGGGACTGTAACTACCGAGAGGAGTACTTCGCTCGTCGATAACTCCAGAGGCAGGATATCCTTACTAGCTCAGCATAAATAATTGAAGGGACATGCGTTAACTATTAAACTAATCTGAGTTGATTTTAGCAATATGCAACATAATACTAGATCGATCGCGATTATCTGATTTAGATTGCATTAAGGGACTTAGCATGATAATCCAATTTCCCAAAAATATTATATTTGTTAGGCATGATAGAACAATCAGATTTAGTTAGTTTAACAGTTCATAAAAAGGGCGAGGAAAGCAGTTAAATCATCGAAAAGGGACACATTACGATGCACCCTAGGTGTGTCACGGTTCTCAGAAAACTAACCACTTTGACTTTGCTATTTCTCCTTTTTATTTAACGAATCTCAATTATGGGACAGGATACGTTCTGTTCGATTTATGGATCGATTGCGACAGAACGCGTGAACAGTTTCGCAGCGTGAGGCATAGGCTAAGGGTTGGAGTCAATACTCAGAATATAATTGTGTTGTGTGTGTTCTTTTCACGTCGAATTTGGGGCTGTATTTATAGGGAAGAGTTCGTGGACAGATAGAATTGCAGAGTTCTAATCCACAAAGAATTAGGAAAAAACACGTACCCAGGTATTTTCAGCGCCCAGGGCTGGGCGTCAAAGATTTCGGCGCCCAGCTCTGGGCGTTGAAAATAGGATCCAGGCAATTTCAGCGCCCAGGGCTGGGCGTTGAAATTGTTGTTTGGGCCGTTTCTTTGTCAGATTCGGATTCCTGAAATCCGTAGTGTTTGAGACTTAATCGAGTCTTTTAGTGCGTATCAATTTCATGACGGAATGCGTCTGGGCCCGTTACGAACTCTAGGCTCGTTAGGATTTTAATTAATACGTAACTCTTATTTCCGAAACATATTAGGAATAGGATTCTCGCAGTTTTCTATCTCATTTAGGGTTTACGTTGGAATGCAACACCTAATTCTGACAGGTTTCTATCCTTTATGATTTGCCACTTTTAGAAGCTACCTTTTACGGCAGTTACTATTTTTAGCAGGTTTCCATAAATAGCAGTTTTCGGGTGAAATGAAAAGGGGAATTGAGATTCGTTTGTTTTATAGGAGATGCGTTGTCAAGTGGAGATTTATGCTTTCATCATCGAACCTTCCCTTTCGGGAATGGGGACAAAAGTAGGTGTCTACATGGATTCATTTTATTCACACCTGCCGGGAACAATAAATTCGAATAAAATGCCAATGACTTGTTTAAATTGCATGATTGCTTTAATTTTCAAGTTATTACTCATGATAAATGTTTAGACTTTGCATGCTTCAGTGTATGTTTTAATTATTGTTTATAATTAAATATCTTGCACTGCAGTAAATCATTTTAGAAAAGTAACGGTAAATTTCCTCGATTGGTAGTGAATCCAAGAACGATTCACGGAAATGAGAGAAAGTAAGCAATTTAAAATGTACGTTTCTTTAGCGACTTTTATGGTTGTTTTCGAGTATCAAATTCGAATGGCAAACCGATTGGTGCTTGTGAATTTAAAATACAATGTAGTTTTGAGATCATAAAGCATTGAGTTTAAACACTCAGCTTTACCAATGGCCAACAAGCTAATATCTTTTATCCATTTAATTCTCGAATGAGTCTAGTCCCTAGACATTCGTATAGATCGATGCTTAGAGAACTTTAGAAGCTTCTGGTAAGATCATCTAGTTGAAGCAAAATATTCAATATAAATTAAATGGTTAGGACCTTGTTGAAGTGACATTGGACATGTCTAACAAAGTATAAAAGTCAAAACTAAAGAATTCAATTCTTAAGACTATAAGAAAGGGTACAAGAAATAGGAAAAACAAGGAACAAGTGAAAGGAACTTACAATTCCGTTTCTACCTATAAGTTTATGTTTAAAGAAAAAGTAACCTAGCAATAAAACTTCCTTGGTATCGTATACCGGTTGAGGTTGTTACTTAAGTAATAACTCAAACAATGGAAGCTATGCTACACTAATGGCCGGCCTACAAGTGGGAAATGAAGCATGGTAATGCTACATTAGTTGTAGGGTCATCTAGTTTGTTTTAAGTCCTTTCAAGGCTGGAACTTAATGGCTATTTTGTTCCATAATCAGCATACCTCAATTTCTGCTTCAAACACACAACGACTCACTTTCAAGAAAAACAAAAACAATGATTGTTTGTTTGTTTATTTGGATGAAATGATCATTTACGGGTTGAGTCATGTATGCTTGATTAAAACAAACAACTCTTTAACAAGAAGAACTTTACTAGATTCAAATCAATCTCTTGATTTGAGTTCCAATAACCTTTAGCATTGTTGCTTAGACCATGTCAACAAGTTAACATTCAAAAGCTCTATTTTGATGGACTTTGAAAGTGGTTGATTTCTAGATCAATTCAAGACAAGCTAGTCTTACTTGTTGAAAGTAACAAAAGATATGAACTATTGTTAGAACGCCTAGACGATAGAGTTCAAAGCTAAAGAAAGATTTTATGACGTTATTATTTCACCTAGATTTGAGTGAATATTGGTTTATTTACTCAAAGTGATATAATTTTGAATCTGATTGGCTAGTTCAAAGATTCAGAAGTATAAAATCCACTTGGCAAGAAATCATAAAGATCTAGGTTAGATCACGACGATGATTACTTTAAGACCAAAAATGATCATCAATGATTGTGTTTGTAATTTCACGATCTAGCTCCATAAGATATGGAATATATAAGTTGGAATGATCGAAGTCAATTAGTACTTGATTCGATCAATGATGTATCATAAATACTTTTCCTATAATTTCTTAAACAAAATGCTCAACTACCACCAAACTAAACCAAATTCGTCAAAGCTATTGAAAAGTAATTTCAGAATATCTTTTCAGTAATATATATATATATATAAGAGAGGGTCTCTCTTACTCTAACGGGTAGCGCAATGTTTGATGTACTTTTTTTCAAGGAGATGAAAGAATCAGCTTTTCTTTCATAAGCCTAATCCTTCAAAAAAAACTATAGTTAGGGATGCAGATCAATTGACCCTAACATCAGCGGAAGCCAAACGGAGTGAGCCAGATGAAAGAGACCCAGAAAGAAATCTTCTCCATGATTGTGGCCAGAGTTCGGTATAAAAGAGAAGATGGTTGCCTAATGAATACATACCTTTTATGTGGAAAGAATTTCGTGAAGAAGCCGATTCGCATGTTCTCAACTCCGCCCCGACATCCTGATCAAAGGCCGTAGCGTAGCCTTGTTCTAAGGACAATGTGAACAAGGGGAATGCACGAGAAAGGGGAGCTCTATTCTCTTGGTTTGAGTTCCGTAGTTTCGTTTACTACTAGGATAGGTGAAACTAAATGATTCTGTGCTGTAGTTTCAGTCGTTACAACTTGCTAGTCAACTTATAGTCGTTAGCGCTAGGAATTGCCACTAACAAGGAAAAAGTCGATCTTGAACAACCACCAAGATGGGTACAGGATCGAGAATCCATGAATGGAAGCACTACTCGGAGAAGAAATGACATGAACGAACCATCTCGAAGGTCTCGGTTAGACCTGTTGGTGTACCATATATATATATATGTATATATATATATATATATATATATATATATATATATATATATATATATATATATATATATATATATACATATATATATATATATATATATATATATAAAGAGTTGCAAAACTCAATGGGAGCTTAGCGTTTGTTATTCGACAAACTAAGGCCCAAATATAGATATATGTTTCATTGTGATGAGACACAAGGGTATTGTTTCTACCACGAATTTTTGAGAACATAATGTTTGTTTGCTCGAAATAATGTCCTTTCGGAGATTCGTTTCCAAAATGACAAGTGGGAGAAAATAGACCTCGAAAGTCTTCGAGGCGAACAACAAACATAAACGAACATTCCGGAGGCTTTTATTAGTTCTTCAGAAAATCCGAACACTTATTCTTTAAAGGACTTTAGAAGTGGCTTTAAATAATGGACATCTCTTAGAAGACTTTACAAGTCCTTCAAGGAAAACGGAATATTCAAAGGACTTTCAAACGGCTATTGATATTCTATGGTTTGATGTTCTATACCCAAGTAGGCATAGAGTTCAAGTCACTGAAACTATGAGATTCTTCTATTAGATAGTGAAGAAACATGGAGTTCAGGTCACTGAAGCTATGAGATTCTTCTATTAGATAGTGAAGAAACCTATAACTTGCAGTCAAACTATTATCATGTAGATTAATGAGTTTGTGACCTGTAAGAAAGCTATGACGAAACCCAGATTCTCTAAAATGGTTAGAGGCCATATATAGACTCAAATGTTTTAGACGGTTAAAGGCCATAAAACATAATCAATGTTTTGATGACAAAATTAAAATTTTGTTGATTTGAAGGAATGGTTTACACCTATTGGTTGCAAATTGGTTTTAAGGATAAAAACCATAAAACATGGAATTGTGTTCACACACAAAGCTAGATTAGTTGCTAAAGGTTACAAGCAAATTCATGGCGTGGATTGTGTTGAAACCTCATTCATAATCGTAATGCTCAAGTCTATAAATCAAGCAATGATTACATATTAGTACATATGTCAATTGGATGACAAAACGTATTCCTCAATCAAATGTTGGAATAAACTATGTACATGGTATGTCATAGGATTTGTGGATCCAAATAAATGCTTGAAAAGGAAAGCTAGCTTATGAAATCTAACTACAGATTTAAGCAAGCAATTGGAAATTGGAACTGTATTTTAGTGAAACTAATAAAGTATTTTAGTTTCATAAAATGTACATGATTCTTATAGATGTATAAGAAGTTTAGTGGGAGTAGTTGTTACACTTTCCTTTTTCGTGCGTCCCAGATTAGTTGTTACACTTCTAAATTAGGAATGACCCCACAATTATTATATTGTCTCTCTCTTCCCACTAAATCTTTTTTGTCCCCACACTCTCTCTCACTCAATTAAAAAAATACCCCACTAACTCCTATCACATCTACTTTTTCAATAAAATAATAATTGATAACCACACTACTACTTATCGCATTAAACTGTGTGCCCAGGAGAGTGTAACAACTATTCTGGGACAGAGGGAGTAAAATTTAATTGGTCCTATGTGTATCACACACATATCTCTCTATTGTGAAATAACATTCAAATGCTAATGACTTAGATTTGAAATTAATCATCAATGATGGACCAAGGCGAAACTTAGTACATACTGGGTATTAAGATCTGTTTACAAAGATCTTATGATATCGTTTTAGATTAAGTAATGGCATTTACTAAATCAAACACAAAAGACTCCATTGGAGATATTCGACCCATATGAATAAATCTAATTAATGAATGTTTGAACTATGTATAAGCATTTACTAAGTTAAACATCAAAGAATCTAATGAGATTCTTCACCTATATTGTATGTCAAAGAATTTAGCTGGATTAGTATCTACTGAAATTGGATAGCTAAAGTTACATGAATAAAATTCAATTGAGAATAATTTTGCAAAAGAATTTATCATGTATGATATAATATGAGGATCGCCAAAAACGTATCGTATGGCTTTAGGCATGACGAACATATACCAATCTCTATTAATCTAAGTGAAGATTAACTAGATTGAGATCAAGAAAAACTTATGGTACTTGAAAAGGTACATAGGAATAGTTCTTGATTCAAGGAAATAAAGATATGTTAAATATTGATGCTACACGCATAAACACTGGCAAAGGATCAAGAAAGATCCCTTTGGAGTTAACCATTGGCAATGACGAGCTGTAGATCATCGTGTTTTGAAATGGCAACATGGATTGAAAACCATGAGATGTTGCGTGGGAAATTAAAATATTAATTTCTATGTTCTAAGATACAACAGGAAAAGTCTTCCACATATCCGTGAACTGCTTGGATAGGAAAATCCAAACAAAGCATCACTAGCAACCTATACAGTTGAAGTAAAAATACTTATTGCCTAAGAAGCAATGAAACAGAGTTGTTTACGTAAAGAGTTCTTCACTGAACTTGGGTAGATCACATGTCTGTTGACTTAATGGTTCTTCATTGCAAAATGCGTAGAACCACTATTGAAGTAAGAAAGACTAGATCACATAATAAACAAACTCAAAAGATCTTATCATCCTATCTCGAAAGACATTCGATGAAAAGGATATTAAGATTGGCAAAGCATGATAACTAAACCTATGCAACAAGTGAGAAACAACATTCACATTGTGGCACTGGAAATCAAGCATAGCTTAGAATTCCATTAGTTATTTTAAAGATGGGTTAGACGCCCATGGTTGTAAAAAATTGGGGTTGAACATTTATCATATATGAAATGTATTTTCATATTCCATTTAATCTTGTTTTAGTATTAAATGATGAGTCCTTTCAATTTGACGATATATTCAAGATAGACTGTCAGGACCAGTCCTGTGACTAAGAAATGTCTATCAAGTGAACTTGAATTTGAAAGGTTGAAAAAAGGTCCCTAGTCGGAGTTTTCTATAAAGGTGTATGCATAGAAAACACTAGACGACTAGAATGCAAGATGACTAGTAGTTATGTTTCTTGAACTATGTGGACATGGCAATGTCGCAATCATTTGTATAGATACTTACTTTGAGAAGACTAGTATCGGACAGACCTATGGAACTTTACTGTAAGAGATGAAAATCTTTCATAAGTAAATTTCATTAAAATTATTAGACACTAATCCTCAATACCTGAGTGATTTGAGATTACTTGTTTGAGAACTGGTTACTTTGACGTTGTCAACCGTCGCACCGTAAAAGGAGGCTATAACGGCAACGCTCGGGTAATCACCTATCAAACGAAGTCTAATCTCAAGATCGCAAGATTAAGATTGTCCTCCCATAAATCGGGGTGAGATGCTGAAAGTATTACAAGGCCACTCGGAGAGCTAGAAACTGTAAAATGCATGGCCGTGATCAGATGAATCACAGGCTATGATTATCTGTTTATTTGATCAGTTGAACTCTGAAATCGAGAAATACATCTGGACATAATAAGGATGACAACTCTTACCTTATGTTCATGAGCAAGCATCAAGCGACAAAGGAATTATGAAATGCACACTTGTCCCTAAGGACAAGTGGGAGACTGAAGGAAATAATGCCCTTGGTCCAAGTATGCATTCAATGTTAAGTCTAATAAATGCGGTCCTCTCTCCTCTGCGATTTTCTGCTTCATCTCTGCACTCCTCTCCATTATTTCTCTTCTACCTCTTCTCCACCATTGTCGATCCCTCATACCTATCCATTCGAAGTTCATCAAAAATAATCAGCAATTGCTATGCTGGGGTAAAGCAATTGCCTGTTGGATCTACATCTTCTTCAAATTCAAGGTTTTTTTTTTCTTTCTAAATTTTCAACAAGACCACAATAACCAACATCCCACAACATAAAAAAAACTATATTATTGCAACATCTCGGGTTTTTACGAACTGACCATCAAGGAAGCCCAAAATTCAAAATTTACCAAAAAAGGAACAAAAACGCTAAGGTTCGTAAGTTCACCTTCAATTGTACGATTTTGGAGACGAAATTTAAATGCGCGTGGATGAAGTCACCTATTTCCACAAGAAAATCGCTGATGATATCATGAACCAGTACAATTGTGGTTGAAGCAGTAGTAATGGAGGAGAGAGGAATTGAAACACGGTACAGAGAAGAGAAGGGTTAAGGGTTTTTTGAAAAAAATAATGAAATCCTTGTTTAGGTGGCAAGTGATGATGACGTGTCCAATATTTTAGGAGGGAAACCAACTTTAGGTTGTCAACGTTTTTAACGTTGACTTTGTAGCAGGTAACCGGTCATCCAGGCTTAATAATAGTAGTTGGGTCATAAATGTTTGATTATTTAGAAATATCTCATAGGTAGGCTTAATTAAAGAAAATCGGGCAAAGGTTGGATTAATAATTACAAATTTTCCTTGACTTTGTAGCAGGTAACCGGTCATCCAGGCTTAATAATAGTAGTTGGGTCATAAAGGTTGGATTATTTAGAAATATCGCATAGGTGGGCTTAATTAAAGAAAACCGGGAAAAGGTTGGATTAATAATTACAAATTTTCCTAGAATTAAATAAGTTGAATCCTAGTAGGTTTCTACTTCCGATAATCCTACTCTATAAATAGGTGATGACAATCTAAATTTATAATACATCAATTTAAAGTATTCATATAGTTTTAAGTTAAAAACTAAGGTTAATAATTTGCCACAAAATTATAAACGAATAACATAATACCTTAGGCTAAATTCTAGTTAATTGAATATAAGGCGGATCTGAACGTGCTGTGGACTATATACGGAGGGACTACACTTGGAGTCCTAAACTTGTTCTTGTTCGGGAGCAGCTAGAGAAGGCACGCTACAAATGTATGCATCCTAAATTATGCTAATTGTTATGTGGCAATTAATTTGATTCATGGCTTTATGATTTTTCCGCATGAAATATATGTTATATATTTGTCATAATCTAACAGTTCGTAGTAGTTTCCTGCCATTTGAAGCTGAGGAAATTTTGAATATGCCTATCACCACAGTTGCGTTCAAAGACGAGGTAGTATGGAATTATGAGAAGTCTGGCTGCTACTCTGTGAAATCTGGATACCATTTTATTAATTATTATAGATACACACTTGAAGGGGAAGCAAGGTCTTCACATGAGCCAGACATTTAGAAGAAGATTTTGAGGCTTGATGTCCCCCCAAAAGTACGAGTATTCATATGGAGGTTGTGTAGTGGAGCACTACCTACCAACAAGGGGTTGCATAAGAGAGTGGAGAGTATATCACCAATATGTGGGAGGTGTTTGAAGGGTGAAGAATCTTCGTTACATGCAGTATGGGAGTGTAGCTTTGTGAGAGGTGTGTGGGAGGAGTGTGGAGTTGGAGAGGTAATCAACTGTCTAAGGGTGGGTTATGTAGTTGATTGGGTGAGCTGGTGGCTGCATCATTGTAAGGAGGAGGAGAAGGAGGAAATATCAATGGTGGCTTGGAATGTGTGGAATGAGAGGAATGGTGTTATCCACGGTAAGGTGCCGCGCCACCCAGCTGAGGTAGTGGCTGCAGCTACCTCGTTGCTGGCAGCATACACCCGAACAAGAGACGAAAAGGGGGTTATGAAGGGGGATGTTGGTAGAGCTAGAGATGATGCAAAATGGAAACCACTAGGGGTTAATTATTTGAAGATTAATGTAGATGGTGAAACTTTTAAAGAAGTGGGTGTAGGCATGGGAGTGGTAATACGTGATCATGAGGGTAATGTAGTACGAGTAGCTTGCCAACAAGTTCAACATAAATGGGAAGCAAACGTTACCAAGGCAAAGTCGATAATACTTGGGTTGAAGATGGCACTATAATGCAACGCTCACAATGTAATAGTTGAGAGCGACTGTCTACAAGTAGTCGACTCAATAAATTCTAAGAGGTATGATGGGTCTTATATCGGTATGCTAGCTCGGGAAATTAATGTTATAGCTAGTTCTTTTGATGTTATTTCATTTTGTCATATTTTTAGAGAGGGCAACTTAGCGGCTCATCCAATGGCTCATCTTAGCCCACTTGAGTTCTCTATGAGGGTGTGGGTAGGGTGTTGTCCAGGAAGGATTGAAGATGTAATTGCTTCTGATTATTGTTCTTTTGCTAATGAAAGCTAGTGGTTGAGGCCGTTTACTCAAAAAAAAAAAACTCCATTCCACAATACTTACATCGTTTTTTTTTTGCACAATAGTTAAAGAAGTAGGTAAATGGTTGAAGTTGGACAATTTATCCCATGTTTGATAAAATTAAAGGGAAAAAAAAGTAATTACTCTACAATGTTTCACTCAAAAAAGTTACTAAATAGAAAATAATTCAAGTATTGTGAAACATCCAAAAAGAGGAACATGGTGCAAGTATTGTGAAATGGAGGTAGTACAAATTATAAAATATGGAGAGGGTGTTTGGACCTATAACTTATAGTACACAAACCTAGTGTTATCCGCTAGGCCAAGACATCATTTGTAATACTACATCTGGACCTATGTGTTTAACATTTACTATTTGTACAAATATTACTCCCTTTATCCAAGGTTAGTTTTTACACTTTTCATTTCTCAAATTAGTTTTTATACTTCTATTTTGGCAAAGACCCCACAATTATTTTAATACATTTATCTTTCTACTACCATAAAAGTTAGGGTTCTACATTCTCTCACATTGCATTAAAAAAACACTATACTATTTACTTTTTAATAAAATAATACCCCACTATCTACTTTCCCATCTACTTTTCTAATAAAAAAATATTTGATTACCAAACAACAACATATTGTTAAGTTATGAACAATCCAATTTCATGCGAAAATACCATAATTGTCATAATCCAAATTAATTGCACATAGTCAATTAACATGATTTAATATACATACTTTGTGATGCATATCTTCCCTAGCTGCTCCCGAACCGAACAAGATCAAGTTAAAACGCCAAACGTCGTCCCTCCGTAGATAGTCCACAACACGTTAGGATACGCCTTAGATCGTACCAAGTAGGATATAAAATAAGGTTTATGATTTCGAGATCTCACTTTTAGGTGATAGGCAAAGTATGAAAACTCGTGTGTATATTATGATAATAGACCACATATATATAGGATAGGAAAACCCTAATTAGGCAAAACCCTAATTTAGGTTTAAGAAGGTTTTGGGGAAATCCCAAACCCCTAGTTAGGAAACGACCGACCAACATGCTTGCGGCCCAGTTGCTTGCTCAGCAAGCAGCCTTGGCGCCGCAAGGTGTTGCTGCCTTGCTAGGGTATGCTGCGCTCGCTGGCCCATAGCGCTGGCGCTGGGCTGGCACGCTTGCTGGCCCATCTGATGTTGGGCTGGCAACACTGCTGGCCCATGTGCTGGGGCGCGCGCTGCTTAGCATTGTGGCATACCCATGGGCTTGCCTTGCGATGAGCTCGTGGGCTTACCTCATCCATGGGCTGCGATGCACGCAACCTTTAGCCCGTGCTTCCAGCTCATGGATCAAGCTTCGAGCTTCGCGTTTCCTATTTGTTTTTCAATTTCGGAATTGTTTCCGACTCGAACAATATTTTCGTTTCTGACAATATTTCCGACTCTGATATTATTTTCGTTTCCGGAAATATTTCCAATTCCGTCAATATTTATATTTCCGATAATATTTTGGATACGAGCCATATTTTTGTTTCCGGCAATATCTCCGACTTTGATAATGTTTATATTTTCGTTATGAACCATATTTTCGTTTCCAACAATATCTTCATTTCCGGCAAATATCCTTTCTTTTCCTTTTGATGGTTTGTTTATCTTGTTGAGGTTTACAGTTAAATACATAACATGATAGCGGAATAACCCCAAAGCCAAAATCATGTATAAAGTACATATTAAGCATAACTTGCGTTTGTAGCATGTTTTCCCATTAGTTCAACGAACACGAACAAGAACTCCAAATGTCGTTCCTCTCCTTGGTTCACCTACACGTTCAGATCCGTCTTGAGATTGGTGGCTTATATCTCATTCAAGATTGTTTAGCTTTTGGGATGAACACTCTAATGGAGGCACAAAGAGAATTAGGGTTCTCTATTTCCTTAGGTTAGAATATGATATCAGGTTAAGTTAGAAAACATGTAGAATAGGTTATTAAAATAACCTATCAAGCAATAAATCCAACCGGCCAAAGCAATAGGCTTCGACCGGCCAAAGCAATAGGCTTCGACCGGCCAAAGCAATAGGCTTCGACCGGCCAGCAGGCCCACGACCACATGCACACACAGCGCAACGAGCAGTTGTGCCGTGGGCCGTAGCTGCTGCTGTTGCTGTTGTTCTTCCTTGTGCGCGCGCTAAGGCAGCCAAGGCCATGGGCCAGCGTTGCGTGCATGCGCGCTGCGCCCATGGGCCTTGCGCCTTGTGTTCTTGGCTCATGGGTTTGCTTTCGTGTTTGCTATTAGATTATACTTCGATAATTCATTTATTGTTTCGTACTTGACTATATCCATTGTCGTACAATACGATTATTCGTTTCGCATAGCTTACGAATATACGCAACAAGATATACGATTTTACGATCCAATGTTAAATCGTGTAATTATGTTTCCGAACTAATTTCCCAAAATCTATTAAATGAATTTCCGATTCATTTAATCGGTGATCTGTTACATGCTAATGGTGTGACCTTATAGGTTCAGTCAAGAGTAAGCTGTGAGCCTAATTAGGATTAAAACTCACTAATCAGAAGCATTGCTCTAGCTAGCTGTTCCGATCACTTGATCTCATTGAATTAATTGTTCGTAATTAATCTAAACCTTTGGTATTAGACTAGTGCACATTGGGGGAAGGGCACATTTCCTTCAGTCTCCCACTTGTCCTTTAGATAAGTGTGCATTCACGTTTAGCGAGCATCAAAGCAAACTAATTTTCAAACGAGCAATCATAATTACTCATGCTTTGAGGAATGGTTCTAATCACCATTAATGAGAACTACTTATGACATGACTTTAATCTCTTAAAGCATTCTTATGGTCAATCTGATTCAAGATCTAATAAGTATCTACGCAAAAGATTTCTGACATAACATGTCCATCTAGTTTAAGAAACTGAACTATAAATCTACTTGCAATCTAATCTTCATTAGTCATTGGTCGTCCTACCTTTCAATGATTTGGATTAGGGATCCTTTGTGACTTTAATATTCAAGTTCACTTATGGGTGTCACTAGTGGAAAAAATATCTGTTGAGGGGGGCATTTTCGGCTTGTTGAGGCGAATATGGCCCACTTCGACAGGCGTGGCTTCAACAGCTCACTGAGTTATTGTGGCGGACTTTGTTCGCCTCAACAGGACATCTGTTGAGGCGGGCTTTCAAAAGCGTGCCTCAACAGCCCAAAACCATGCTAAAAAAAGAGACCTGTTCAGGCTCACTTTACCATAAGCCCGCCTGAACAGACTTCTCTGCTGAGGCTCACTTCGGATATGCCCCCCACAACAGACCTGTATTTTTGGCGCCATAATTTCATATGTTGTTGAGGCGTACAGTAAAAGCCCGCTTCAACAACATTAATTTTTTTCCAAATTTCATTAATATACAATAGGTGGCAATAACTTAATCTAGATACATACTCCATGTAGTATTGGAACCTGTACACCAATCAACACCAAAATAGAAATAGTATGAATCTTATTTTTGGTAAATAAATCATTAACTTCGATTAAATTATCCCAGCAGAGCAAAGCGTATAGTACGTTTACAATTTTAAACACCTAGCTAGTCTAACAAATTACAAGATAATATTAACAAATAAAGACAAAAGGCTAGAGAGCTAGTCTAACAAATTTCTCTAATCTGGCCACTTAGCTCCCTTTAGATCATGCATTACAAACCTTAATTAAGGCCGTGTTGACTTTCTTCCAATCGACTCCCTGCAAGATGGAAGAAAAATATATATGAGTACCAAAGTTTACACTCACGATATTATCTTTACATTCCACTGTTTCACAAGCATAAAAAGATATAGTTGCAGACTATAGAGATAATTAAGTTGTTGAAAACCATGCAGCTAAACATGTACTTCTCTGGTGCGGGAGTGTTAGAGGTGCCAAAAATGAATAACAAAATTAGCACACTTCATTCTCCTGACATTTACTACCTTCTCTTGACACAATATATCACACTTCATTCAAGAGTGCACTCTTATTTTGTCTCAAATAACCCACCATTATTATAAAATTTGTTATGTTTTTGGAGCATTATCTCTCTTAAAATCTTGATGTTATTTTCCACACAAGTAAATAGTGATGGCTAATACTATGTCTATGGTGACACTAGGTAGTACATATATCATACTTCGAAATTCACTTATCCAACTAAAGTAAAGATAACAATTCTTTTTGCATATCAACTTAAACTCTTTTTAAAGAGCAAGTATTCTCTGCTTTACTTTACATTTTTTATTTTTTCTGTCTCTTCTGATTTTCATTTCTGGTTTACACCAAAGAACTATAGTCAGGAAGTGAGGAAAGGAAGCAGGGTAAGCATCTAATAACTCGTAATGCTTTGCAATTATAGACTTACAGTGCAGCTACCTAAATCGTATGGAAAATAAGAACTGCATACATCTACCATATACATCTAAAAGCAGTTTTAACACACAATCTCAGCATCAAACTTAACCAACAAAACGATTTTTTTTCCCAGCAATGGTTCATAGTTTCATACACACAGACCCCCAATTCAAAGAATATTAATTCATAAAGCCATACACCAGAAATCCAGAGAGTGTACATACCTTGATGTCTGGATGAGTTAAAATATACTCTCCAAGAGATGGATCTAGAGTGAAAGCATTAACACCGCTTCCAGTGCTCAAAACAAGCTGTAAAAACAACAAAAACTGCCATGTTTTAACCACCTCAATTTAAACAAAGAAATAAATTAGAAAAAGAAAGGAAAAAGGAGGAGGTTGCCATATAATTTGATTTCTACAATTTTGCAAATTCAAACAGATAAAACAATTCAACACAATGACAGATCAAGCAAGTACGAAGGAAACAGTTAGCACACAAAATGATAATATTTTTTTCCTTGCTTTGCTCATATAGTTTACCAATATGAATCGAAAAGAGGAAGATAACTCCTTCAAACCTATCCAACAACGCAAGAGAAAACCCAGTATATAAATACCCAAATGCACATCAACCTCTTTTACAAAATAGAAAGTTGCCATCATCATCATCATCGCAAGGAAACAAACACCAAGCACCAGAATACGTGGGCATCACCGACAGTATATCTTAAGATCAGCTGAGGAAAGATAACCTCACTCACAATAGACAACATTAATGTCATAAAACACAAGTTCCGATTGTGATTAGCAAAATAGAAAATGCAACTCCAATTCTCGAATCATGTGAGTATGAATTATCGACCTAATTAAAGCTAAATTGCTGAAACAAACAATCATAGAACCCAAAATTAAAGAATGAGAAGAGAGAGAAAATTAAAAACATACTCGTGGAAACATACTTGTGGAAGACGACGGTCGGGTGCGACTGCTATGGAAGAGGAGGCGAGGAAGGTGGTGGTGGTGGTGGTGGAGCTGCGCGATGAGAAGCGGTGAGAAGTGTGCGAACTCGCCTGTCGGGAATACGCTGAAACGTACTCGTTTTGATTAAATTAGGTTAGATATCGAAGGGAAGGAGAATTGAAGGGGAATAGCAGTGACCCGCCAAATATTGTAGCGTATCTTTTTTTTTTTAAAATTTTTTTTTATGAAGGGGAAATATCTGTTGAAGCGAACAAACCAAAGCCCGCCCCTTTAGACTATTATCTAATGGGCACGCACATTATAAAGCCCGCTCTAACAGGTTCTATTGAAGCGAACACGGTAAAATCCCGCCGCTACCTGTTAGTAAATCATTTGACCTGCGTTGACTAAGTAGTTGTTGAGGCCTAATTATATATGCCCGCCTTAACAGGGGTGCTGCAACAGGGTTTCTTTCCACTAGTGTGTTTCTTTGTCAAAGAATCCATCTTGACATCCCATTTGAATGTTTTGAGTCACTTAGACTTTATCATTTAATACTAAACCAAAATTAAATGAATATGAAATAAATAATTTCATAAATATGAAATGGTTAAACCAATTGTTTTAAACACAGATCTAATAAATGTTCTAAAACAAAACTTAAAAAATCAAAGACATTCTCCAACATGCTTGATTCCCATGGTTGCTACATGTGCGTTGTGCTTCACTTATGGAAACGGTTTAGTCAATGGATTCACAATGTTATCGTCAGTTCCAACCTTGCAAATCTCAATTTCTTTCCGTTCAACGATTTCTCAAAGTATGTGAAATCGCCGCAGTACGTGCTTGGAGTTCTAGTGGCTCCTAGGCTCCTTTCCTGGGCAATGTCTCCACTATTATCACAATATAAATCCACTGGTAACCCCAAGTTCTTCAATGAAATTTCGAATCCAAACAACCTTCTTGCTACTTCTGAGGCAACAATGTACTCAGCTTCAGTTGTAGAATCGCAATAGTGCTTTGCTTAGCGCTTTTCCAGCTTAATGCTCCACCATTAAGGCAGAACATAAAACTAGACTGTGATCTAAAATCATCTCTGTCGGTTTAAAAGCTTGCGTCCATATAGCCTTTAACAATCAACTCATCTGTACCACCATAAACCAGAAATTGATCCTTTGTCCTTTTCAGGTACTTTTGGAGATTCTTGGCAGTAATCCAATGCGCCTTTCCTAGGTCTGACTGGTACCTGCTTGGTGCACTGAGTGCGAATGAAACATCCGGCCTTGTACAAATCATAACATACATGATAGATCCAATAGCCGAAGCATATGGAATTCCACTCATCTTTCTACGCTCGATCATCAGATGTCTTGGGACACTGAGTATTTCTTAGATATATGCCATGTGACATGGGTAGATGGCCTCTCTTGGCTTCCATCATACTGAACCTAGCTAGCACTCTGTCAATGTAAGTGCTTTGGCTTACTCCCATCATCCTCTTAGATCTATCCCTATAGATCATGATGCCCAATATGCATTGTGCCTCTCCTAAGTCTTTCATTGAGAAACACTTCCAAACAAAGTCTTTACAGACTCCAACATAGGAATGTCGTTTCCAATTAGTAGTATATCGTCAACATACAAGACTATGAATAAAATTTTACTCCCACTGACTTTCTTGTATACACAAGATTCATCCCGATTAATTGAATGCTTCATCAAATCGTATATTCCAACTCCTTGATGCTTGCTTCAATCCATAAATGGATTTCTTAAGCTTGCACACCTTTCCTTGATTCTTTGGATCGACAAAACCCTTTAATTGCGTCATAAACACAGTCTCTTCAAGAACACCATTTAAGAAGGCATTTTTGACATCCATTTTCTATATTTCATAGTCATGAAATGCGACAAGCGCAAGGATTATCCGAATAGACTTAAGCATTGCAACTGGAGGAAAGGTTTCGTCGTAGTCAACGCCGTGAATTTGTCTGTAACATTTTTCTACCGATCTAGCTTTGTATATGTATACAATTCCATCTTTGTCTTTCTTCAATTTGAAGACCCATATGCTTCCAATGGGTGTAAACCCATCCAAAAAAGCAACAAGATCCCAGACTTGATTTTCACACATAGAGTCTATTTTTTATTTCATGGCCTCTATCCATTTTAGGGAGCTTGGGCTTGTCATAGCTTGCTTGCAGGACATAGGTTCATCACTATCTAATATGAGAACTTCTAAGTTTTCAATCAAGAGGACGCCTATCAATCTATCCGGCTGAACCTTAGTTCTATGTGATTTACGAGGGGCAACACCGTCTTGAGGAACTACTCCCACAGGCTCTTCCAAAGGCCTTGGAGGTTCTTCATCTTGAACTGCTTCTAAAGAGTTCTTGATTCGTTATTCGTCTCGAATCTCTTTGAGGTCTATTGTTCTCCCACTTGTCAATTTGGAAATGTGCGAGCAACGAATACTTTGTTATCTGACTTGTTGTAGAAGTAATACCTCTTAGTTTCCTTTGGATACCCAACAAAGAAACATTTGTCAGATTTTGGTGCTATCTTATCCAAAATTAATTGCTTGACATATGTTTCGGAACCCCAAATCTTTAGAAAAGACAACTTTGGAAGTTTCCCAGTCCATAATTCATATGGAGTCTTTTCAACAGCTTTTGAGGAGCATGATTCAGTGTGAGTATTGTTGTTTGCAACACATGTCCCCAAAATTGTAAAGGAAGTTCGGCTTGATCCATCATTGACCGGACCATATCTAGTAAGGTCTTCTCCGTTCCGACACTCCATTCCATTGAGGTGTCCTCGGAGCAGTCAATTCAGAAAGAAAAGCACATTCTTTTAGATGGTCATCAAAGTCGTGGCTAGGATATTCACCTCCTCGATCTGATCTTGGAGCTTTGATTTTCTTTCCATGTTGATTCTCTACTTTATTTTGAAATTCTCGGAATTTCTCAAATGATTCAGACATGTGTTTCATTAAGTAAATATAGTTATATTTACTGAAATATTTCGTAAACGTTATGAAATAGCTGAAATCGCCTCTAGCTTTCGTACTCATAGGCCCACATACGTCCGTATGTATTAGCCCTAGTAGTTCTCTTGCTCTTTCTCCCACTTTTGAGAAAGGTCACTTTGTCATTTTACCAAGTAAACAAGATTCGCATTGATCAATGTTCTCTAAGTTGAATGATTCTAGAATGCCCTTCTTTTGAAGTCTTTCCATGCGTTTTGTGTTTATATGGCCTAGTCGACAACGCCACAGACATGTGAGATCCGAATCACTAGTTTTAGCCTTTTTGGTATTTATGTTATAGATTTGTTTGCTTGTATCTAGCACATATAGACCATTCTCTTGTTGTACTGAACCATAAAACAGTCCATTTAAAGAAAAGAACAACTATTGTCTTTAAATTGAAAACTAAAACCTTTAGAATCCAAACTTGAAATGGAAATGATGTTTCTGGTGATACTAGGAACATAGTAACAGTTTTCTATTTCCAAAATAAAACCACTAGGCAAAGATATAAAATAAGATCCTACGGCTAATGCAGCAATCCGTGCTCCATTTCCCACGCGTAGATCCATCTCGCCTTTATCAAGCTTTCTACTTCTCCTTAGTCCTTGTGAATTGGAACATAAGTGTAGAATTTGCAAGATTAAAATGTTAACATACATACATGAAGGAGGAGCAACGTTTCCATTCTTCTCATCTTCCTTTATCTTAGGGCAAAATGACAAATTTCATTACAGGAAAAGCATTGCCCGTAGAAGGAGAAGTATTCTTCTTCATCTTTCTCTTAGAAGGCGCCTCTTGCCCTCCGAGAGTGGATGAAGATGCACCCTTGCTTTTCTTCCCCTTGCTTACTTTCTTGAACTTTGTGCACTTCACATTCAAAGGGTCTTGCTTGAACTTTAGGACTTTCTCGAATTTCTCAAGCATTTCCATAAGTTCACTAAATGTGTTCTCTTTCTGATTAAAGAGATAGTGCATCTTGAATCTCTCATAATCCCTCTGAAGATAGTTTAACACAAGGTCTATAGCTATTGGCTCTTTGACGGAACCACCAAGCCTCTCAATTGTGAAGAACAATCCAATCATCATATTCACATGAGACCAAATTGTTGTATTATAGTCCATCTTAGCCTTGTAAATGCGCTTTTGTGCCTCTAGAAGCTCGACTTCCAGACACGATTCATGTGGGGCAATGAGCTTGAGATTTCTCATTGAATTAGCCAATTCTTCAACTCCATTGCCAACAGATTGGCCAATGGGTTTATACCTCACACGACATCTATCCCTTGGATGACTTAGGAGTGCATGAGGCTCATAGGTAATGAACCTCCCTCTCCAATCTTCAGGGATATATTTTAGGATAAGTTCCGAGACAAGGTACTTGTGAAGTGCCCAACTTCTGTACCTTTCTGGAGTCATAATAGCTAGGGAAAGGATGCTTGACAACATAGCCCATGTCGTTAGCATTTAAAACTTCGATAAGTTTCCTTTCCCATTCAAGAAAGTTAGTCAAGTTCAACTCGACATCCAGAATTTCTGATGCTTTGATTGTTATTTTAGACATTCTACAATTGAAAAGAATTCACAATAAATAACCATTCATAATCCTTTAATAACTTTGAAATAAAAGCAATCATGCAATCATTAAAGCTATTAAACATTCCCAATCAAACATGGTCCATAATTAATGAAACGATTCCAATACCCTAAAAGTCCTAAATTCTTAAGCATGCTTTGGCTTGTCTTAAGTCTTTTAAGATTCTAGGTAAGCAAAAACCAATTGCTAGTAATCTCCAAACTACTCTTGGTTAATAAATTAATACCATAATTTATCCCATTCCCACAACATATGCCACTGTTGTTTGAGTTAAGACCACAATCAACGTGTTCCTTTGGGATATCTTACCATCTAAGTATATTAAAATAGCACCCCGCTTTGGCGAAAACCTACTATCTTAGGTCCTTAGATTTTTGTAAGTGCTTGATTTGGAAGGAAATTATAAACTCAATATTACTTTGGACCTAGTTGTTTCTATGTTGGTTTGATTATTTAGTGAACTAAATCTTAATCAAACTTACAAACAACACATTCATGCATAATATACATTCATCAATATATAAAAGCATAAATAATTTGGTGAACTAGTATGACCCAAAAACTTGGTCTTGAAGCATCCAATCTTCCCTTCACCTTGTTAGCTTGGCATCGTCTTGAACTCCATTCAAAAGCTAACTTAAAATTTTAAATAATCTAGAAGAACTTGAACCTAATAATCTAATTATTACATCAAAACTTCAATGGTACGCAGACCATATTTAAAACTTTACATTCAAAGATAAAACGGTACGCAGACCGTGTTTAACTATCCTAGATTGGCCATACTAGTCACCTTCAATACGTACAATACACAAAATAATATCTATGCATTCATCCATTCGTGTCCTAAAACGAAGGGCCCAAGTAAAATATGCAAGTATTTACATGATTTATTAAAAAATCACGTTCATGTAAACGCGTCCTAAAAGATTAATCAATTCCGAATTATTAATCCTTAGAATTATTCTAATCAAAAATTAATTTAATTAAAATAAAGGTGCCCTACGAAAATAATTAAAATTAATTATTTTAAATACTTTCATTTAAACGACTCCCACTTAAACCAATATTTAATTTGGACCTTATAATTTTAAATATTTAAACACGTGGCCTGGACAAAGTCAAATAAAATAAAATAATCAAAAAGTCCACCGTTAGCCCCTTCGTGCAAAATTAAGCCCAAGGCCCAAAATTTGGGCCTTGAAATATAACGAAGCAAAATTGCACAATCGGATGCATCCTGGGCTAGGCAAGCACCCAACCCATCGACGTGCAGTGCAACGCACCAACGCACCCACGCGAAGGCATAAGGCCCAACGCGCAGGCACGAAGGCCTCATAGCGCATAGGCACCCGCGCCCATGTTGCTGCTGCTGCTGCTGCTGCTGCTCTCGTCAATGCTAGCACGACCAGCGCGCGCTCCCTCGCGAGATCCCTCACTGGAGCAGTGTTGGTCGCTGCTTGTGGCGTGCCGCGAGCTCGTCCGAAGGCTTCGCCCAGCTTTGTGCACAGCCACGCCCCTGCTAACATCTAGCAGGCACCGCACACAAGGCCAACGCCCATTGATGCCTTCGTGTGTGTGCCTTCCCTTTTCGTCTCGCACGGGAAGCAGCCCTTGCCTCGTGCAAATGGCTTGCTCGTCTGATTATTATTAAAAATAAATCAATTTTTAATACCCGAAATGAAAATTGCACGAAATATGTTTTTCATAATATTAACAAAACCAATCGTTTTAATTACGAAAAATATTAAAGTCGGTGATTTAATAAAATTCCAACCAATCCAATTTATAAAATTTATAAATCTTGGCTAACTCATATTCAAATTTAACAAACGATGAACATCAACAAAAATTTGAATAAGTTTGATAATCAAATCCAAAACTTTAAATCGTTCTAAACATTTAAAAATCAGATTTTTATCAAATTTGGTTTAGGTGATCGATTAAAATTAACGAATCCAATCAAAATTTTAATCCATGAATTTTTAAACATGCCATTTAAACATGAAATCATATTCCCCTTCTCACCTAAATAAAATTTCAGATCTAACCAATTAATAAAATTAATTTTTGATCTAAAATTCATTATTTAGGTAAAAATAAAATTAGGGAATATTTATGAACCAAAAAATTACCATATCTTTATAATATACCAAACAACACTAGGGAAAAATTTCAATTAATTCCGAGTTCATTAGGTCGAGCAATTAATTGAAAAACTTTCCAAAATTAATGTTTTAATTAATTAATTAACAAAAACGCCCAATCGCTCGCTCATTAGGTCCCTCTCGCCTGCATGCCCCCTTGGCTTGCACTTGCGGGTTGGCCTCTTGAGCAAAATTCGTCTGTTGAAGACGCTACCTCGACCGGGGCATGTGTTGGATCTACGATAGAAGCGGTACCAAGCCAGGCGCAAATACTACCCATAGAAGCCTATCATAAACTACGTGACATATTTAATTTTCAAATCCATGTTTGTAATGTAGTTATGTGTAGCGAACTATGTGACTATGTTATGATTGTGCGTACGAATAATGCTAGACAAACAATGTGAGAAAACCAACGACCTTAAAAAAATTACCCAAACATTCATAAACCAATTGGCCAAAGAGTTATACCAAAATACGTGTTCCACAAACCCGAACGATCGCCACAAAAATAAGCGACGCTCGGGATGGCCTGTAACGAATCCCACAAACGCTGCACAACGCGTAAAGGACGTTATAAGGCAAGCACGCAAAATTAAAGTCGCAAAAACAAAAGTATACGCAAACAGAAAACGAGAACCAGCCAGGGACGCATTTTCAACGCCCCTGGCTGGGCGCCAAAATTTCTCACGCCCACTTCTGGGCGCTGAAGTTGTTGCCTGGCCTTTTGGTTAGGCACAGCAGCCTCGGTGCCCGCGAATGAAAAAATATACGTAGCAAAAAAAAACTTTTCGAAAAAAATTGCTACGAGGGCGTATGAAATAGCACTCGATTCTAAAAGCGACTAAAAAAAAATTAAAAATAAATAACTCTTTGTGTCGTTGTTAGGCCTCCTACGACGACAATGCTCGGCACCAAAACCGAGCATGCTAATTAAATAAACTTGAATGTCACATGGGTAAAATATTCAAAAAAATGTTCAAATGAAGTTTTCAAGGAAAAATAATGTTCGAATAAAAAAAATAAATCCGAGTCTAGACTAGGCTATGCCAAAGTACCATCTAAATCCTAAGTCTTAGTTGTCTTATCCATAGAATCGGTCCTAATGCTTGGTGTCGTTCTGCAAGTTAAAAGGTTAAACCATATTGTGTCTCCCTTCCTAACATTTAAATCAATAAGCACCCATATGTAATTGTCATCCCTTGCCAAGAGTCTACGGCCTCAATACTCTCTGTCACCAATAAAAAGAATATATTATAGTATTTGCAAATTGGAAACGGTCACATTCTGAAAATCATTCCCCCATAGTCGCACAACCCTCAAAGTGAACCTAAGGCGTCAATACCATTGGCAAAAAATAAAATTAATGGCCTCAAGGCTTATGATCACATTGGGTCACGACTATCATAGTCCTCTCGAGCCACTCACCCCTTGAAGTATTCCTAAGTACGGACTAAAAGATTTTCCATGAATGCAACATGACCAACCATGAAAATACCCAAATCGGCATGCCATAAGGCTACCATTGGGGTAAAGCAATATACACTAAGAGAGAAGCCGCACTAATGATTCTAGTCTTGCAAAAATAAAAATTCGATCTCCCCAATTAACTACCTTGCCAACATTAAGCAAAATGGCGCATGACAAATGAACACCCAAGGGTTAAAATCTGAAGTGTCAACCAACGAAAGTTATGGTCCAATTAGCCTAAGTCTGAGAGTTGCTTGGTCAAGTGTTATAGGCTTACGCCGCGTCATTATTTTGAGTCTAGGCCACCTCCTTGTATTCATACACGGGTTATAATCAGAAAATTAATGAAAGTTCGAGTCTAAATCACGACTTCCAATTAAATCCCGAAAACTGGAATCTGAAAAGAAGCAAAAAAAATTATTTTCGATGTAATTCTTTCGTTAAATTTCAATAAAGTAAAAATAACATTTTGAATCTACGCTATTTGCACATTTTGAGAAACGACTAAATACGCTTGCAAAGTAAGACAATTTAAAAGGTCCACCCTAGGCCTACTAAAATTAAAGGTCCACCCTAGGCCCTACTAAAATTAAAGGTCCACTATAGGCCTACCAGACGAGGCTCACTCAGTCTCGCCTCGTGACTCAAAGACCACAACCATCTTAAAGAGCCATGAAATACTTAAAGAAAAAAGAATTGAGCGAAAAGAGCCATGAAATACTTAAAGAGAAAGAAAAAAGGGGAGAGCGAAAAGAGCGAGCCATGAAATACTTAGCCCGTACCTCCCAAAGTGCGAAATTTACCGAAGGAAAGAATTGAGTCAACCAATCCAAATCATGCCACAAACACTACATAAAGTTCTACGATGTCTACCCTTCCCAGCCCGTATATTCTTAGACGCCTTCGCTCTGGGGTCCCTGTTCAGCTCATTTAACCCATCCATGTTCTCATTGCCATAACCCAATAAACCATTACCTCAACTCTTGTTTTTGAACTTGTTATCAACCGCAAACCACGCACGGCCATTGACACGTGCGTCATACCCGTTATTTCCAAAGCCCAAACCCATTATTACACCACCGTTAGCATAATGACCATATAACTTGTTTGAATACATCATGTTGATATACCCTTGAGCCGTCCCCATGCTACTCATTGGCCTCGGTTGATGTAAACTCATGACACTAGCTTGAGGCTGCAAATTATGAGTCCTAGCAGGTATAATCCTCATGCTTGACCAATACCTATACAACTTATCCCAACTCATTCAACCCATCTTTCAAACCGTCTTGAGTCACGAATATAAAAAAAAAAAAAAAAAAAAAGACAAATGAAAAGTACAAAAAATGTAAATAATACAAAAGCAAACTTTGCAAAGCGCCTCTAAAGTTAGTCTAAAAAGAAAAAGAAGCATTTAGCGCACCAAAAAAAATCCGCCCAGAAAACATTTTCAGCGCCCACCGCTGGGCGCCGAAATCTTTAGCGCCCCTGCCTGGGCGCTGAATCTCCCTGCTTGCTAAATTTTGTCCAGAAGTGCTCGTCATTTTATCCGCACATGCACGGAAAAATAACGAACACTTGGAGGGGTACAGCACGTATTCAGATATACGTACCACCAAAACAAATATACATGTACTCAAAAAATAAAACAAATAAACAAAATTTTGGCCTACGGCAAAGCAGCAGATTAAAATAATAATAAACTTCACTTATTTTACCGTTTCAAATAATATGTTTCCACCTAAGAACGTACTTGTTTAAAATCGGCATTCTAAGAAACCATTTTCTAGGCTAAGAACTACACAAGACCTGATTCCAAATTAAATCTATTTAAGGCGGATACGTAGGCAATCCATGATTCGGTCCAACCAATATTAAAGCCTATAGAAAAACAAGAATAAAAATAGAAGTCCCTGATTGAAATTTAATTACTTGCAATCCAAGTCGAAAGAAAAATTGAAAGCACGAAGAAGAATCCAAGTCATCAAGATGCCATAATAAGCATTCTGAAAATCATTCCCCCATAGTCGCACAACCCCCAAAGTGAACCTAAGGTATCAATACCATTGGCAAAAAATTATTAATGGCCTCAAGGCTTATGATCACATTGGGTCACGACTATCATAGTCCTCTCGAGCCACTCGCTCCTTGAAATACTACTAAGTACGGACTAAAAGATTTTCCATGAATGCAACATGACCAACCATGAAAATACCCAAATCTGCATGCCATAGGGCTACCATTGGGGTAAAGAAATACACACTAAGAGGGAAGCCGCACTAATGATTCTAGCCTTGCAAAAATAGGAATTCGATCTCCCCAATTAACTACCTTGCCAACATTAAGCAAAATGGCGCATGACAAATGAACACCCAAGGGTTAAAATCTGAAGTGTCAACCAACGAAAGTTATGGTCCAATTAGCCTAAGTCTGAGAGTCGCTTGGTCAAGCATTATAGGCTTACGCCACGTCATTATTTTGAGTTTAGGCCACCTCCTTGTATTCATACACGGGTTATAATCAGAAAAAGTTAATGAAAGTTCGAGTCTAATCACAAACTCCAATTAAATCTCGAAAACTGGAATCTGAAAAGAAGCAAAAAAAATTATTTTCGATGTAATTCTTTCGTTAAATTTCAATAAGGTAAAAATAACATTTTGAATCTACGCTATTTGCACATTTTAAGAAACGACTAAATACGCTTGCAAAGTAAACAATTTAAAGGTCCACCCTAGGCCTACTAAAATTAAAGGTCCACTATAGGCCTACCAAACGAGGCTCATTCAGTCTCGCCTCGTGACTCAAAGACCACAACCATCTACCTTTTAGCCCAAATAAAAAATTTATGTTGAGGGGGGAAATCCCGAGCAAAAAAGAAAAAAATAGAAAGAGAAAAGGGAGAGCGAAAAGAGCAAGCAATGAAATACTTAGCCCATACCTCCCAAAGTGCGAAATTTACACAAGTAAAACGAAGGAACAGAATTGAGTCAACCAATCCAAATCATAAAGTTCTACGATGTCTACCCTTTCCAATCCTTATGTTCTTAGACGTCTTCGCTCTGGGGTCCCTGTTCAGCTCATTTAACCCATCCATGTTCTCATTGCCATAACACAAGAAACCATTACCTCAACTCTTGTTTTTGAACTTGTTATCAACCGAAAACCACGCACGGCCATTGACACGTGCGTCATGCCCATCATTTCCAAAGTCCAAACCTGCTCTTACACCAGCATTAGCATAATGACCATATAACTTGTGTGGATACATCCTGTTGATATACCCTTGAGCCGTCCCCATGCTACTCATTGGCCTTGGTTGATGTAAACTCGTGACACTAGCACGAAGCTGCAAATTGTGAGCCCTAGCAGATATAATCCTCATGCTTGACCAACACCTATACAAATTCTCCTATCTCATTCAACCCATCTTTCAAGCCGTCTTGAGTCACAAACAAAAAAAAAGGAAACAAATGAAAAGTGCAAAAAAAAATATAATAAAATGTGAATAATAAAAAAAGAAACTTTGCAAAAGCGCCTCTAAAGTTAGTCTAAAAAGAAAAATAAAGAAGCATTTAGCGCACCAAAAAAATATCCGCCCAGAAACCATTTTCAGCGCCCAGAGCTGGGCGCCGAAATCTTTAGCGCCCAAGCCTGGGCGCCGAATCTCTCTGCTTGCTGAAAATTTGTCCAGAAGTGCTCGTCATTTTATCCGCACATGCACAAAAAAATAACGAACACTTGGAGGGGTACAACACGTATTCAGGTATGCGTACCAAAAAAACACATGAAAAGAAAATACATGTACTCAAAAATATAAAACAAATTTTTTGGCTTACGGCAAGGCAGCAGATTTGAATAATAATAAACTTCACTTATTCTACCGTTTCAAATAATATGTTTCCACCTCAGAACATACTTGTTTAAAATCGGCATTCTATGAAACCATTTTCTAGGCTAAGAACTACGCAAGACCTGATTCCAAATTAAATCTATTTAAGGCGGATACGTAGGCAATCCATGATTCGGTCCAACCAATTTGCAAAAATATTAAAGCCTATAGAAAAACAAGAATAAAGAATAGAAGTCCCTTATTGAAATTTAATTACTTGCAATCCAAGTCGAAAAAAAATTTAAGTCAAAGGAAGAATCCAATTCATCAAGATGCCAAAATTAATGAGCACACATCGAAAAATAAGGGCACGTACCCTTGCCAGAAGGAGCTCTCACACTCCTAGGCACTTAGCCAAGACTCAAAAGATCTCTTTGCCTCAATTGAATGGGGGCTAGCGCAAGCGTCCATGACCCCTAAAATACTCGACTTGACCCTCCCTAAAGCGAACTAACTCACCTAAAGACTTTCTTTCACCACTAGACATAGTCGTTCGCTTAAAGACCTTCTTTCACCACTAGACACAGTCATAATCGCCGGCAAGTAGTAAAGGCAGTAAGCTTGCAATAAAGAGGATTGTTCTACGGCATCACCCCGTCGTTCCTCCGAACTCAGGGCACCCGTTCATGGTAATTCAAATGCTTGCTAATCTCCTTTGGAAAAAAATAAGACATTGTCAATAGGACTTGGCACTTAAACCAGGCTCCCCCTACTCAGACATGTGACACGGGCATCTAAAATCGAAATCTGAAAGCATTATTAATGGGAAGACATAACAGCAACTGGGGGCTAAAAATTGAAATGAAAGAGCTAGGGAAAGAACTAAGTATACCTTGCCCTTTTGTGCAGACATACACCAAGTAAATCTAAGTCAATTTGAAAACGGTTTATATTCCCGCAATTCTGGAAAAGATGGCCCTAAAAGCCTAAAGCAAATGCCAAACGGGCACAAGTGTATCTTGACGCCTGCACCCTGGCTCCCAGCAAATCCTTAGACAGCATTCCGAAAATCGTAACAGTATTTTGATTCACTCATGTAATCCTGTAAGAACCCTTCTATAAGTCAACCTACTTAGGACACCTCGGATTGTACACAGTAGGATTCGAATTTTAAATAATTTTCAAATAATTTTCAAAGACTTTTTCGAACATAATAAAGTGTCGTTGGTTTAAGCTAAGTATGCGTTTATCTCAATGTTGCAAGTAAGTCAAAAGATTTCCAAGTATGATTATGGGTAAAGAAAGACACCTAGCTTTTGGACAAGGCACACTTCAACATGTGACTACCTTGACCATGGCAATGTCGCACAATACGACATTTACAAGAGAAGCAGCAAAATCACTACTCGAACGTACCTCGCACTAAACGAGTCTGGTTCAAACTATTCATGATCCATGTCACCATAAATGCATAAAAACGTATGCAAAGCATTATAGCACCAAGCCAACCCGTAGCTACAATTGGGGGCTTGAGAAAAACACTCTAAAAAAGCTCGAAATGACGACTTCATCATAAATTCTCCACGCTAATGCTATACATACATCATAGGGGCACAATCCTAAGGTTTGATCGTGTAAAGTGAACCTTAGAATGGCTACAACCCCTCCCAAATTCTAAGCACTACTTAGAATATATAAAGTCACCCCACTAACAAGGGTAACTGGAAATCGCGAGTCACCAAAACTCCGATCAAACTACTGCACCTAACGCTCACCCTATAAGCGCCCGTTACACAGTCTACCTCGTTCCAAAGCAAAAGAGAAAGAAAAAAATCAAGGATAAGAACTGTCAAAATATACCCAGAAATCATTTTCAATGCCCAGAGCTGGGCGCCGATATCTTTAACGCCCCATCCTGGGCGCTGAATCTTTCTGCTAGCAAAGTTTTGCCCAGATATAAAAATAAGAAAGAAACACCTATGAATCCTCGCATCGAACGAAGTAATAAGCCGTGCAAACCCACGCAGAGGGTGCTACGCTTGTTCGAGCACCTGACCGAGGCATGATGAAATATTCCAATGCAAAAAATAATAATGATACCCCAATGCCTGGAGAAATGTTCTAATACACGCCGTTAGGCCATACAAGCCTAAGTCGCGCCATAAGTTCAACCATCCCACGGTACAAGTCTAAAAAAAGAGTAAGGCATATTGCACTAATGTAGGCACGACCAAGAGCACGTGTAAAAGAGGCAAAGACTACTTATCGCCCAAATTCGAAATGCAAGCCACACGACTTCTACATTAAGGATTAAAAGTAGCAAAACATTACCTACCACGGAAGGAATAGCTCGCACCTACACGAGCGGAACCCCAAGGCAACTTTCTCAAAAGAACCTACAAAAATCGTACGCTAAAAGGAAGCATCCCAATGAGCATACTTGGGGGCTCCAAGCTACGAAACGACCTTAGCAAAATAAAAAATGTCGAAGAAAATGTTTAAACGATCGAAAGGGCACGATGCTTGAGCCCACTTCATGAATGGGCCTGACCCCTATCAAGCTTCTAAGCAAACTATTCAAAATCAGTCATTGCTCAAAAAAAAATGATTCAAGCGAACTGATTAATGGACCGCACACAACGGCCATTATATGAACGCTCGTTCGCACATACACGAACACGTTCAAAAAAATATAAGAGCGATCAAAGTCTTACACCTCAAGGTATGTTCCTCGGGCCATATAGACTCGCCCAACTATCGCAATAACTGTACGCCTTAAGAGTAACAGTTCCTTAAAATAATCGCCCCAAAGCGACAGGCACCGTAGTCCACCAATCGGCTACGGCTTCTTAAGAAAATCATCACGTTCTAAAAACAAAGAAAAAAGAAAAGAAAAGAGAATACATAGAACTTCTAAGTGAAATAAACGAATGAGCAAAGGCCAACTGTGTCATCAAAAGACCATCCCAAACAACACTTTCAACGCCCCACCTGGGCGTGAATTATTTCAACGCCCAGGCCTGGGCACCGAAAATGTACCTAGGCTCAAAAAAGGCCCTAACTTCTAGTGGGCCCTGCCATACTCATTCAACTTGAAAATTGCCGAAAGTCGCACCTCACGACTTTGTCAAGAGTAGCACACCACTACAAAGATCGCTCGCACTTACGAGTACAATCCTAAACACGATCAAGGACATTACAGAATGCGTATCCCCAAGGAACCTCTCTGACAAGAAATGACCGTCAAGCACGAATGCTTGGGGGCTCGAAAGAAAATATATATTTCAAAAGAGTATGCAAAGTTAAAACAATATTCCCAGACTACGCTGTACGAAGTCCCGTGTTTGGATGTCTCAAAAATAAATAAATAATAAAACCGGTTTACGGCCTCAAGACAAAGGTCACCGTTGATACTTATACAATAGTCCCCTAATCAAGGACCCAGGTAATGGCAAAATTAAGCCATAAAGACTAGCTCAAAACCATGAAAGAAGATGACCACAAGACAATGGTCCGTTCAAGCACGTTGTCTACCCACATTCAGGTTACAACTAAATCCGAGCATCCCTCGAAAGAATTCTCTCTTGCAAGAATGAATAAAAGAAATTCTTAAAAGAAATCAAGACTTGCCCACCTCAATCAGGCAAGATCGCGCCACGAACCACGCGAATCCCAAATCAAAAGACGAATTCAGGTTCGCTCACCTCCAGCGAGCGGGGCGTCCACCCTTAGCGGACAGGGCTCGCCCACCTTCAGCGGGCGGGGTCTGCGTCACTAGCCGCGCAGGTCCTCAGTTTTCGAAAAATAGAATCTTCAAAGAAACAAAATGAAACAGGCTCGCCATCTTCAGCCGGCGGGGTCTACGGCGCAAACCACGTAGGTCCTCATTTTCAAAAAGCACAAACAAATTTCAAAATAGATTCGTCCACTTCTATCGGACAGGGTGTCCACCCTTAGCGGACAGGCTCGCCATCTTTAGCCGGCGGGGTCTACGTCACAAACCGCGTAGGTCCTTATTTTCAAATTTCAAAAACAGATTCGTCCACTTCTATCGGACGGGGTGTCCACCCTTAGCGGACAGGTTCGCCATCTTTAGTCGGCGGGGTCTACGTCACAAATCGCGTAGGTCCTTATTTTCAAATTTCAAAAACAGATTCGTCCACTTCTATCGGACGGGGTGTCCACCCTTAGCGGACAGGCTCGCCATCT
This sequence comes from Spinacia oleracea, assembly GCF_020520425.1. Taxonomy (NCBI): domain Eukaryota; kingdom Viridiplantae; phylum Streptophyta; class Magnoliopsida; order Caryophyllales; family Amaranthaceae; genus Spinacia; species Spinacia oleracea. The sequence continues at coordinate 13,481,560 of NC_079487.1, read as the reverse complement.
TTAGCCGACGGGGTCTGCGTCACTAACCGCGCAGGTCCTTAGTCGCTGCAGCGATAACTTTTTTCGGTTTTCCCTTTTTCCAAAAATTAAAGAATTGGTTTTCCGTTTTTCCAAAAAAGAACGCTGTGCTGGATTTTCCTTCGTTTTACGTCCCATAAAAACAAGGGGTTTTTCTCGTTTAGCTAGCCTTGAAAATGAGAATCTTTAAAAACATTTTTACCTCGTGATTGGGCTTGGCCAGGCCCAATTACACTTTATAGCTTTGATTTCGAAAACATCTGTAGCTACTCCCAATGACAAAGTGAGGGAGTTTCTACGCACCTTTAGATCCTTCCAATGACAAAGTGAGGAAGTTTCTATACTATCCGTTGACAAATCCCAATGACACGTGAGGGATATGTCGACATTTCAAGTGATGACCCTTAAGTCAAATGTTATCACTCGGGGGCTCGTGAGACCCTCGCAAAACAGGTCACATACACCATGGCTTGTGTGACGCACTCCGTCTAGTACTTTGACCATCGTCTTACTCCAAGACTCAGTCAAAGTGGGGGCTAACTGTAGACACCTACTTTTGTCCCCATTCCCGAAAGGGAAAGGTTCGATGATGAAAACATAAATCTCCACTTAACAACTCATCTCCTATAAAATAAACGAATCTCAATTCCCCTTTTCATTTCACCCGAAACCTGCTATTTATGGAAACCTGCTAAAAATAGTAACTGTCGTAAAGGGTAGCTTCTAAAAGTGGCAAGTCATAAAAGATAGAAACATGTCAGAATTAGGTGTTGCACTCCAACATAAATCCTAAATGAGATAGAAAACAGCGAGAATCCTATTCCTAATATGATTCGGAAATAAGAGTTACGTATTAATTGAAATCCTAACGAGCCTAGAGTTCGTAACGGGCCCAGACGCATTCCGTCATGAAATTGATACGCACCAAAAGACTCGATTAAGTCTCAAACATTACGGATTTCAGGAATCCGAATCTGATAAAGGAACGGCCCAAACAGCAATTTCAACGCCCAGCCTTGGGCACTGAAATTGCCTGGATCCTATTTTCAACGCCCAGAGATGGGCGCCGAAATCTTCGGCGCCCAGGCCTGGGCGCTGAAAATACCTGGGTACGTTTTTTTTCCTAATTCTTTGTGGATTAGAACTCTGCAATTCTATCTTTCCACGAACTCTCCCCTAATAAATACAGCCCCAAATTCGACGTGAAAACACACACAAGACACAATTCATATTCTGAGTATTGACTCCAACCCTTAGCCTAAGCCTCACGCTGCGAAATCGTTCACGCGTTCTGTCGCAATCGATCCATAAATCGAACAGAACGTATCCTGTCCCATAATTTGAGATTCGTTAAATAAAAAGGAGAAATAGCAAAGTCAAAGTGGTTAGTTTTCTGAGAACCGTGACGCACCTCTCAAGGGTGCGTCGTAATGTGTCCCTTTTCGATGATTTAATTGCTTTCCTCGCCCTTTTTATGAACTGTTAAACTAACTAAATCGGATTGTTCTATCACGCCTAACAAATATAATATTTTTGGGAAATTGGATTATCATGCTAGGTCCCTTAATACTATTTAAATCAGATAATCACGATCGATCTAGTATTATATGTTGCATATTGCTAAAATCAACTCAGATTAGTTTAATAGTTAACGCATGTCCCTTCAATTATTTATGCTGAGCTAGTAAGGATATCCTGCCTCTGGAGTTATCGACGAGCGAAGTACTCCTCTCGGTAGTTACAGTCCCCCGAACCCTCAATCTCTACCTTGCGGGTGTATGTTGAGAGATCCCCACACCAGGGATCACAAGGGAACCTACGGCCGTCGTGGTCAAACATAATTGCACTCCCTTTATGTCACGATAACCGGGTTTTGTCAGTTTTTCTCATTGTTGTTAAAAACTGAATGGCGACTCCTATATTACTAGTCAATTGGGTGTATACTCACAGGAAATCCAATTACAGTTTATTGAATAAAAGAATCGTCACACCCACGAGGGACGAGGTCACGCATTAGCCTTGTGCTTTTTCGACCTCCCTCACACTAGCCGAAACCTAACAAGGTAAAACCGAATCCTTAATACAAATTACCATGATTTAATCCAATTTTCTATCTTTCTTATTTCAAGTTTACTAATCCTATAATGTTCTTGTGATGTTCATACTCACTTGAACTAGGAAATGTTTCAAAAGGAGTAATCTTTGAGGGGATTCCATTCCCCTCAAATTATCTTCTAAACTCCCTTTACAAGTTTCAAGTTTCAATATTTATGCTTTCTTTTCAAAAAATATGATTAGTAAGTTGAGGCTTTCATTCTTGAAAGTGTTCCTTACAACAATCATCATTTAAATCTTCAAAAAGCTTCAACTTTATGCAAGTTCAAGGAAGTTTAGGAAAGTTCAAACCCTTTTCCTAACTAGAACACATGAACATCCAAATTTCTATGTTCACTATTCAAGTTATAAATTCAATATTCAATGATGTTTAAGTGAGATCAACTTCTCTTTAAACTAGAATCAATTATAAGTCACGGAGCATATTAAAGGTGAGGCCTTCTAACATAGAAAGGTCTAACCTTTAAAAACCAAGCCTCCTAATTTCAATATTCAAGTTCTATATTCAAGTTCAAATTTTATTTCAAGTTCTATTTCGATATTAAAAATCAATGATACTTCAAGATGAGCAACTCATCTAAAGTTAAGATATTTTAGAGAATTGACTCCGTGTCGGGCACACTTATTATTAAGAAGTTGCTTGGCGTTCGGATTTCAAATACAATAGTACTTTTTCAATATTGCACTTTCAATATCGCACTTTAAATACCGCAATTTCAATACCGCACTGTGAATACCGTACTTTCAATAGGCGCACTTTCAATACCGCAATTTCAATATCGCAATTTCAATAAC